>NW_005872668.1:0-34488 GCF_000147115.1 Myotis lucifugus | reverse complement strand
CGTGACTCCCAGCAGCTCCATCTCAGCTATTCGATGTGAGGAACTGTCCGAATGCTTGTTAGGAAGCAAAGTCTTGTGCAGGGGTGTGACTTGGCAGTTCTTGGATTTGGAAAAAAAAAAAAAAACACCAAGCAAACAAACAAACATACAAACCCCTGGAAATTGATTTTGGCTTTATTTACTTTGCTGAAGCTTGAGATCAAGACTCATGACCCTTCCCTCTCATTAACAAAATCTGCCACTTTGGATTTTCTAAGCATCTCCATGGCATATACTTTTCTTCTTACAGCACTACTGATTAATTAACTATAAAGTTGCATTTATTTTTTATAACTTTCTGAAACTGTTCAAATAATTAAATTGATAAATTTGAAAAAATAGATCATATATCCTGAGATCTGATTTGGAAAAACAGAGCTGTCAGAGTCGTCCTCCTCAAACATAATTTTTTTATCATGTTTCTCATCAGTTAAGAGTCTACTATGTCCATCAACAGATGAATGGATAAAAAGAAGATAGTATATATACATACAATAAAATATTAGTCACTTTTAAAAAGGGATGAAGACCCATAGCCGGTTTGGCTCAGTGGATAGAGCATCGGCCTGTGGACTGAAGAGTCCCAGGTTCGATTCCAGTCAAGGGCACATGCCTGGGTTGTGGGCTCAATCCCTAGTAGTAGGAGATGTGCAGGAGACAGCAAAATAATGATTCTCTCTCATCATTGATGTTTCTATCTCTCCCTTCTTCTCTGAAATCAATAAAATATATTTTTTTAAAAATAAAAAGGGATGAAGTTCTAAAATTTGCTACAGCATGAATGAACCTTGAAGACATGATACTAAGTGAAATAAGCCAGACACAAAGTACAAGAATTGTATGATTGCACTTATATGAGGTACTTAGAGACACTAAATTCCTGGACATGGAAAGTGGACTAGAAGTTGCTAGGGCCTAGGGGAGGAAGAAATGGAGTGTCAGTGTTTAATGGGTACAGAGTTTGTTTGGAATGATTAAAACATTCTGGAGCCTGGCCAGTGTGTCTCAATGGTTGAGCATCGACCTATGAACCAGAGTCCACATACCTGGGTTGTGGGCTCAATCCCCAGGAGGCACGAAGGAGGCATGAAGGAGGCAGCTGATCAATGATGCTCTCATCAAAAATTGTGAATGGCCCTAGCAGGTTTGGATCAGTGGATAGAGAGAGCATCAGCCTGTGGACTGAAGGGTCCCGGGTTTGATTCTGGTCAAGGGCACATGCCTGGGTTTCGGGCTTGATCCCCAGTGTGGCATGCAGGAGGCAGCCAATCAATTATTCTCTCTCATCATTGATGTTTCTATCTCTCTCTCCTTCTTCCTTCCTCTCTGAAATCAATAAAAATATATTTTAAAAATTGTGAATGCTCTTTTTTTTAAAAATATATTTTATTGATTTTTCACAGAGAGGAAGGGAGAGGGATAGAGAGCCAGAAACATCAATGAGAGAGAAACATCAATCAACTGCCTCCTGCACACCCTCCACCTGGGATGTGCCTGCAATCAAGGTACATGCCCTTGGCCGGAATCGAACCCGGGACCCTTCAGTCCGCAGGCCGACACTCTATCCACTGAGCCAAACCGGTTAGGGCAAAATTGTGAATGCTCTTAATACCACTGAAATGTACATCTTAAAACTGTTAAAATTGTAAATTTTATGTATATTTTATCACAATAAAGAAAAAGAAAACATTCACTAAGGTGATTTTTGAAAAATGTTATCTCATTTGTATTTACATTTAAGATAATTAATGCTTTTATTTATTCTTTGAGGTAAGTCTTACTATTAACAATAATGTTTATACATTATTTTATGGGGAATTTTTACTGTAATAAATCTTTTCCTAAAATCTAAGAAGTCCGCCGAAACCGGTTTGGCTCAGTGGATAGAGCGTCGGCCTGCGGACTGAAAGGTCCCAGGTTCGATTCCGGTCAAGGGCATGTACCTGGGTTGCGGGCACATCCCCAGTGGGAGATGTGCAGGAGGCAGCTGGTCGATGTTTCTCTCTCATCGATGTTTCTAACTCTCTCTCTCTCTCCCTTCCTCTCTGTAAAAAATCAATAAAATATATTTTAAAAAAAAAATCTAAGAAGTCTACTGTGGTTTTCTATTACTTATTATTACAAACATTAAATATGTATGAAGCACAAAAATTCATTAAATGTTTTTTTTTAACTTAATTGTTTTCCACTTATTTCAGGGCCATCTCTCTGTATTTCTCACAACAGACTACAGAATTGCTCATTAGCCTGCATTCGTGGATCCATTAGGTCTGGGGCTTGTGAGCTGGTATGGAGCACAGCCCCTGATGGGTTTGCACAGGGAGAACTCAGGCAGAGGTCATTAGTTTAAGGGCCGCTGATATGTTTCTGTATTCCTTCCAGCATTCTGTGGAACCTGTCCACTGATACTTTTGCTAAGTTGTTTCCAGGTATTCATTTGCAGACATTTCACGGTGAGGTAAATTATTGACCTGGAAATGTTTGAACAGTTAGGACTTTAATGTTGCTTTGGATGTTGAAAGCAGGTGAAGAAATATGGTGAGATGTTGGAAACATGTTGGGAAAGGACAGATTTAAAACAATGTAAGCAAAAAACACACAACCAAGATGGCGGCATAGGTAAACACCGGAGATTGCTGCCTCGCACAACCACTTCAAAAATACAACTAAAAGACGGAACGGACATCATCCAGAACCACAGGAAGGCTGGCTGAGTGGAAATTCTACAACTAGAAGGAAAGAGAAAAGCATACTGAGACTCAGAGGAGGTGCGGTGTGGAAGTAAAATACAGAGGTACAGAGGCGCATGCGGAGAGGGCTGGCAGCTGAGGACACGGTTGTCTTTTTCAATCGGGAGGGAGTCTCAAGCTCTGAGCTCCAGTTCCAGGCGAGTCTCAGGGGACCCAGAATCATACAGGACAAATGGGACTGTCTGACATCGGTCGGAACTCAAGGGCAGCTTTCTCTCGGAAGTGCTTGCAGCGATTGCCGGGACACTGAGAAGCAGGGCCTCTGAGGGCAGGACTGAGAGCAGCCATAACTGCTCGCTCCACCCTGTTGATCCCCTGGGACCCCGCACCGCCCAAGCTGTGCACGGAGGCTTTTGCATATGAAAGGCCTGGCCCTTTGCAATTTGATAATTACCTAACAAACTGCAGCTGGCCCAAGGCCCCAGGGCAACTCGCATTGCTTTACAGCTGGCTTCTGCTGGGTAGCCTCAGGCAAAGGCTAGATTAGCACCTCCTTAGAGATCCAGGAGCCAGTGTGCCTGGTGGTCAGAGTGGGACCATCCAGATTGCAGCTCCTCGGATCCATAAAGGACACACTCAGGGGGCAGACTCAGTGACCACCAAAGCCCCACTGAAGCAAGTCTTGCCCCAGAGGGGTGTCTCCAGCACAGAAGTTCTCCCACTGCGGACACAGCTGATTCTCACAGCCAATTGGCCTGAAGGTCAATCCCTCCCAGTGTTACCTACAACAATCAAGGCTTAAATACAAAAAGACTGTGCACAAAGCCCACAAGGGGGTGCACCAAGAGTGTCTACCTCAGGTAATTGGGGAGGCTGAGCCATTGGGCCCTATAGGACACCTAGCACAGAAAGCCACTCTATTGATACAGCGAAGCATAAAAAAATGCGGAGACAAAGAAACAGGAAACAAATGACAGAAATGGAGGAAAGAAAACTATTGGATATAGAGTTCAAAACCACACTTTTAAGGTTTTTCAATAATTTTCTAGAAACTGCCGATAAACTTAATGAAACCCTCAAGAAATCTAATGAGACCCTCGAGGTTGTGATAAAGGACCAACTAGAAATTAAGCATACACTGACTGAAATAAAGAATATTATACAGACACCCAACAGCAGACTAGAGGATCGCAAGAATCAAGTCAAAGATTTGAAATATGAAGAAGCAAAAAACACCCAACCGGAAAAGCAAAATGAAAAAAGAATCCAAAAATATGAAGATAGTGTAAGGAGACTCTGGGACAGCTTCAAGCGTACCAACATCAGAATTATAGGGGTGCCAGAAGATGAGAGAGAGCAAGATATTGAAAACCTATTTGAAGAAATAATGACAGAAAACTTCCCCTACCTGGTGAAAGAAATAGACTTCCAAGTCCAGGAAGCACAGAGAATCCCAAACAAAAGGAATCCAAAGAGGACCACACCAAGACACATCATAATTAAAATGCCAAGAGCAAAAGACAAAGAGAGAATCTTAAAAGCAGCAAGAGAAAGAAACTCAGTTACCTACAAGGGAATACCCATATGACTGTCAGCTGATTTCTCAACAGAAACTTTGCAAGCCAGAAGGGAGTGGCAAGAAATATTCAAAGTGATGAATAGCAAGAACCTACAACCAAGATTACTTTATCCAGCAAAGCTATCATTCAGAAGTGAAGGTCAGATAAAGAGCTTCACAGATAAGGAAAAGCTAAAGGAGTTCATCACCACCAAACCAGTATTATATGAAATGCTGAAAGGTATCCTTTAAGAAGAGGAAGAAGAAAAAGGTAAAGATACAAACTATGAACAACAAATACACATCTATCAACAAGTGAATCTAAAAATCAAGTGAATAAATAATCTGATGAACAGAATGAACTGGTGATTATAATAGAATCAGGGGCATAGAAAGGGCGTGGACTGACTATTCTTGGGGGGGAAAGGGGTGTGGGGGATGTGGGAAGAGACTGAACAAAAATCGTGCACCTATGGATGAGGACAGTGGGGGGGGTGAGGGCGGAGGGGGGGGTGGGAAACGGGTGGAGGGGAGCTATGGGGGGAAAAAGAGGAACAACTGTAATAATCTGAACAATAAAGATTTAATTAAAAAAAATAAAACAATGTAAGCATATCATTCCCTTGCTTAAACATCTTGAAAGGACTTTTTTTTACATAGACTGTTTCTTTTATTATTAACACTTTATGTTTTTAGAATAGTTTTAGATTCACAGCAAAACTGAGTGGAAGATAGAGAGTTCCCATATATCCCCACCCCCACCATCAAAATCCTGCACTAGTATGGTTATTTGTTACAACCCATGACCAACAGCTAAGTCCATAGCTGACATTACTGTTCACTCTTGGAGCAGAGATGGTATCTGTCTTATTCACTATTTTGTTCACTGTTGGTCCAATACTTTACACGATTTAGGTTTCCTAATACATACCAGGCACTCAAACATGGGTTGAATTATGTTTGATACTCACACATTGTTTCTGGTATTGTGTCAGGAGGGTGTTTCCATTGGAAAGGTTTTAAAGGTCACCTCCTCCCTGACCACTTGGGCTCCTGTCTCCCACTGGTTGAGGGTTGTTCCTGGAGACAGTTTTGTGCATATCTGAGTTGAATATATGTGCAGAATGCCTGCAGCTTCCATAGTGCGGGAGGATCCCTGCAGTGAAACACATGTGAAGTGCAGCCATGGCACTGTTGGGGCAAGGGGAGACAGTGAATTGCATTTTAAAATACCATCTGGTGCTCCCACTGCCTGGAACACATTACACCATCACCACCTCTCTAGCTGGCTGGCTACCTCCTGTCCAACCTTAAAATTTGGCTAAAATCTGACATTGCCTCCTAGAAACCACTAGGCTGGTCTGACCCTCATGTGTGCCCCTTGCATCCAGTGACCACTCGGCAGTGTTATTTATACTATAAGTGCCTTTTATTTGCTTGCCAAACCCCCAACCCCCACCCACACAAGGTTATAAGCCTTATTGTTGCCTTGGCAACTAGCACATTCTAGATGCCCAATAATTACTTATAGGAAGAAAGGAAGGAAAGAAAAAAATTGAAGATAAAAAATCAAAGTAGATGGTGTCTTAGTCTGCTCAGGCTGTTGTAACAAAGTGCCATAAACTGGGTGTCCTAAACGACTTATTTCTCTTAGTTCTGGAGGCTGGGAAGCCAAGATCAAGTGCCAGAGACTTGGTGTCTGGCAAGAGCCCTCTTCCTTGTTTGCAAATGGCTGCCTTCCTGCTGTGTCCTCACATTGCCAAGAGAGAGACATCTCTCTCATGTGTCTTCTCATAAGGGAACTAATTCCATTTACGAGGGCTCCACCCTCACAACCTGTTCACCTCCCCAAAGCCGCCCCTCCAAATACCATCACATTGGGGATTGGGGCTTCAACATATACGCTTCAGGGAGACACATTCAGTTTATAGGCGATGGAAAGTAAGAAAATGAATAAATAGGAAAAAGAAAAAAAGAGAAAGGTACAAATTCCAGAGAGACATGGTAAGGAAAACAAGTAAAATGTCATTCTGTGTTATGGGCTATATAATAATGGACACTTGGAGTGAGCAATGAATTAACAGTATCTACAGCTGACCCCTGAACAACATGGGTTTGAGTTGCATGGGTCCACTTGCACATGGATTTTTTTTTCAATAAATACTCTAACTGTATTTTCCTTATGATTTTCTTTTTTAAAAAATATTTTTATTGATTTCAGAGAGGAAAGGAGAGGGAGAGAGGTAGAAACATCAATAATGAAAGAGTCATTGATCGGCTGTCTCCTGCACTTCCCCTACTGGGGATCGAGCCTGCAACCTTGGCATGTGCCCTTGACCAGAATCGAACCAGGAACCTTCAGTCTGCAGGCTGATGTTCTATCCACTGAGCCAAACCAGCTAGGGCCCTTACGATGTTCTTAATAACATTTTCTTTTCTCTACCTTACCTTATCGTAGTAATATGTAATACATATTAACATACAAATATGTTAATCAATTGTTATCTGTAAGCTTTTGGGAAGAGTCAAAAATTATATGCAGAGTTTTGACTTGCAGGGTTCCTCAAGGGCCAACTGTAGAATCTAAATGCTTATTCAAAGACCAGAGACCAGGAGAAAGCTGAGGGGCTGGGCCAGCTTGTTGAGATTTTCCTGGAGGGCTGTGGTCAAGGTTTAAAATCTAGCTAGCTTAGCTCACTGCTGCTGAAGACATAATTCAATGTCTTTTATGATGCACTTGTATATGTCAGGTCCTGTGCTCTCTCCACTACAGAAACTTAAAGTCTACTCAGAGACAGAAACATGTTGATTCCCATAGAGTGGGTGAACTAACTCACCCAATAATTACCACTATACTAGGTGCATAAACTTGTCTTGCTGAGTCCACTGAGGAGTGAGCACTGCAAGGATGGGTTAACAGGTTCAGAGATGTTTGGTAACTGCTCATTGTTCACATTAAGTCCTGACATGGACACTCTAACCTAACTTCTATGTCCTTTTCCCCCACTAGTCACTTAACCTGCTTTTCACATTCATCCTTTTGTTCTTTCATGCAACACAAAGGAATAACTCATATGGGCCAGGTATGAGCAATACTACTACCCCAGGGAAGACCATGGTCACAGTCCCTGGCCCCTGGAGAGCTGAATTATTTGTGGGAAAGACATTAAACAGGTAATGTAAGGCGTGTGAAATGTTACGAAGGGGGACACGTGGGTACTGACCTGGGCAAGCATGCAGGGTGACCTGTCTGAAGAAGTGAACACACCATTAGGAGTTAGCAAAGGAAAGTTGGAGCTTTGGGGAAGAAAAAGTAAGCTGGGCAGATGGAACAATATATGCAGAGATGGAGAGAAGGTACAATCAAGGATCTGGGCAAGCAGGTCAGTGGGGGCAAAATAACAAAAAGCCTTGTATACACACATCTGAGACTTCATCCTGAAGCAACTAGAAGTCAGTCAACTTCTGATCACAAAATTCCTTCCCCACAGCAAAAAGGAAAGTCCGACTTCAATTTCACACCCACCAAACACCTAGAGGATAACTGGTTCCAATTAAACTCCCCTGGTCTGCAGTAGCAGATGTAGGATACTATGGGGTTGGATCCTACAGGAAACTGAGTAAAGTGCTGCTGTCCTCAAAACTCCCAATTACCAAGCCCTGCTGCCCCAACATTACTATGAAATTGTCCCCAGAAGGGAATGTCGAGAGCACGGGAAGAGCAGGTCCAGCCTGGCTCCTGGGCTAACATCTGAATTAGTGAAGTTAGTCAGACCACATCATTGCCAGTTATAATGTATACCACTTGTCCTTCCTCTGCTTCAAGGTGTCTCCTCCCTTCCTCCAGCTCTCAGGCGGCCTCTGCAGGGCACACTCCATCCTTCCCCTTCCCCCTCTGTAGCTGGCTGCATCCCACAATGAATCAGAACATCCTTACTAGGTGTACCGGTTAATAATGCAGATTATTTTCAATAGATGGAGTTACACATGTTGATATATATGCGATTTGATATGTATGCTATTTTGTTGTATTGACAGCAAGCTTCAAAACTTCATGTGTCAAAATTTCTGATTGTGTTAACATCATAGATATTTTTAAGCTTAAAAATGTCAAATTTCATGCCAAAAAAAAGAGAGCATTGGCGGGAAGTTTTAATTCATTACTTTATTTTGAAGAAAAGTGCTGCTGAAAGTTATCGTATACTTCGGGAAGCGTATGGTGTACATGCTCCATCTCAATATACTTGTGAACTCTGGTTTAAACGCTTTAAAAGTAATAATTTCGATGTGAAAGACAAAGAACGTCCAGGTCAACCGAAAAAGTTTGAAGACCAACATTTACAAGCATTATTAGGTGAAGATGCGTGTCAAACTCAAAAACAACTTGCAGAAAGATTAAATATTGCTCAGCAAACAATTTCTGATCGTTTACAAGCAATGGGAAAGATTTTAAAGAAAGAAAAGGGGTGCCGCCGAAACCGGTTTGGCTCAGTGGATAGAGCGTCGGCCTGCAGACTGAAAGGTCCCGGGTTCGATTCCGGTCAAGGGCATGTACCTGGGTTGCAGGCACATCCCCAGTAGGAGATGTGCAGGAGGCAGCTGGTCGATGTTTCTCTCTCATCGATGTTTCTATCTCTCTCCCTTCCTCTCTGTAAAAAAATCAATAAAATATATTTTAAAAAAAAAAGAAAAGAAAAGGGGTGCCACATCAACTGAACAAAAGACAAATGGAAAACTGAGAAGTCCTCAGTAAAATGTTGCTTCAACAGCAGGAAAGAAAGTCTTTTTTGCATCGAATTGTGACTGGCGATGACAAGTGGATTTGAGAATCCCACACACACAAAATCATGGGTTGATCCAGGTCCACCAACAACATCGACTGCAAGGCCAAATCGCTTCAGAAAGAAGACAATGCTCTGCGTTTGATGGGATCAGGAAGGTGTGGTGTATTATGAGCTTCTAAAACCAGGTGAAACCGTTAATACTGATCATTACCGACAACAAATAATCAATCTGAACCATGCTGTGATCGTAAAACAACCAGAATGGGCCAGAAGACACGGTAAAGTAAGTTTGCTTCATGATAACGCACCATCACACTCTTCAAAACCAGTTAAAGACACACTAAAAGATCTTGCCTGGGAAGTATTAACCCACACGCTGTATTCACCAGACCTCGCACCTTCAGATTACATTCTGATAGATGGCACACGCACTTTCTGAGCAGCACTTCAAAACGTACTAAGTGGTGAAAAATTTGGTCTCTGAATGGTCTGCCTTAAAACAAGAAAAGTTCTATTGGGACGGTATCCACAAATTACATGAAAGATGGGGGAAATGTGTAGCTAGCAATGGACATCACTTTGAACAGAGCACTTTTGATGTTTCTCTTGAAATTATTGTGGATACCGTCCCAATAGAACTTTTCTTGTCTTGAGGCAGACCATTCAGAGACCCAATTTTTCACCACTTCGTACGTTTTGAAGTGCTGCTCAGAAAGTGCGTGGGCCATTGATCGAAACAAGTGGTAATCTGAAGGAGCAATACAACAAAATAGCATATATATCAAATTGCATATATATCAACATATGTGTAACTCCATCTATTGAAAAAATCCGCATTATTAACCGGTACACCTAGTAAATTTCACGAGTCAAGAAGAATGGAAACTGCTTTCAAAATTCTTATGCCAGGTACTAGCGATAACTTCATAAGTTATAGAAATGTCTACTCACTATTATATAGCTGAAATTAATATGTCAACTGTAATTAAAAAATATTTAAAAATTATTTTAAAATTCTCATACTAGGGAGGCAGTGTTCTGGGAGGAGTATAAGAAAAGCCTCTACAGTTAAGTAAAACTACTAAATAAAGTGGCTACCTAGTGAAATGGGCAAGAAAGCCTTGGGAGCATATTAGGACAACAGAAAAGAATGGAGACATATGGAAAACACAAATCACTGATAGTAAAATAATTTTATTTAGTTTCTTTTTTTTAAAAAAGGTAGCATTTCACATATAAATTTAGACTCAAGATTACAGTATATATTTGCCAAAAGGAACATCCCTGAAGGAGGGCTAGACCTAGTGCCTGAGTGAGCACAGGGAAGCACAGTTCAAGTGGAAGTACTTTCTTTAAAACTTCACCATGTGATTTCCCTGCCCCTCAACTCTGCACCAGGGCTTGTGGCTTGTAAGATAACCCACATCCATCACTTTGGGGCAGCAACTTTTAGCTCATGGGAATAGAAAACATCTCTAGTAATGAAAGCACAAAAACCAATGATCCAAGTTTCCCACAACAATCATTATCTGCAGCAACAATATATGACAGGAGAAGTTTATTTTTAGTTCAAAAGTTCTTTTGAGGGCTAGAGAACACAAAATTCACTCAAAAAGAGAACGCATACAATTAATGAGCAAAAATGAAAAAAAAAATGATTCTCTCCATATTACAAATGCTTTTATAGGATAAGGCCCAAGGAAAAGACCCACTCAAATCTGGGATTCCATTCCCATAAAGTGTTTGGCACAACTCACAACTGTCATGAGACTGAGAGTCAGCTGAGAGGTTGCTGGAAGGATCCCAGGACTTTTCTGTCTGGCTTGAACAAAGTCTACACAAAAGGTCTTAACAAGCTGCACATACTCAGGCCTAACTATGGGGCACACTTTTTTAAGAAAGTTAATCTTTAAGGAAAAAAATGTCCAGGTGAAATAGGTCTCTCATAGCCACAGATTAATCTGTCATCCTCTCATGGAAGATTAAATCCACTGGCTGCCCAGAAGTCAGTGGAATCCTAATCTCCTAGGGAAGGTGAAGCTGGAGAACAACTTTGATTTCAGCATCTCAGGGCCAATAGGGAAGGAGACAAAAATGACCAAGTTACTCTTTGTTCCACACCATGTAGGCTCCTGATGAACAATATTGAGAAGGAGAATTCGTGTGCTAGTAACCATGGCAGCCTAGAATAGAGCCTTTAGGCAGAGGTACTAGGGCAAATGAATGTACCCCAAATCCAGTTAAAAAACTTCCTGCAGTTATGATACAATACTGTGCAGTGAATAGCTAGGAATTGTATGCTGCTCCTATTTCTGGTAAAGCCCTGTCTTGCTCTTGGCCAGCCAGAGCTGAGAGGTGACTTATAAGGAGTTGTCTGTGACAAGAAACCAAGTACCTTAGTCACACACAGCCTGAGGCAGTGACACAGACAGTCATCACCCAATGGAGGAGAATTCAGGTCCCCAGAACTTTGATTCAAAGCCAAGGTTTCATCTCATCCAAAACTTCAAACCAAGCTCTATCTCTGAGCCTACTAATGCAATAAACTAGTGATTAGGAATCTCTACAAGGAATCTGGTTGAGTGGCAAGGTGCATGTCCCAGCAAGCCACCAACTTGACTGTAGGAAAACAAAAATGTGCACATTGTATCAAGTAAATGGTTGCTCAACTGGAAGATCATTTCCTGGGGAACTTCAGCAGACTAGATGCTAATCACATGGATGTACACTGCAGACCCTAAAGAGAGCCCGGTCCCAGGTGTAGTGAGTCTTCTTTACACTTACCACATCCTGGCCATCTTCTCTCTGGCCTTCTATCTCTTGAATGGCTGAGCACACACTTCCCCTGGGACCAATGTAAACATTATTCAATAGATCTCAGCTTAGGAAAACACAGCTTGTTATGTATTTTGTGTTTAACATTCCAGTGCAGGCAGTATCTTAGCATTAGACTTTCCTTCTTTCATGAGTACCAATTTAGCAAGGATCACACACAGCATACTTGATAAAACTGTGGTTGAAAAGACCATTTGGGTGCCAGACAGCTGGCTCTATCCTGGAATCAGCTGGTAAGCCAGGACTACCACAGGAGAGGCAGAACACACGAGCACAGGGAGTCGCGTAACCATTATTCCCATTGAACCCCTTGGGCCACATCTTGATATGGGAGAACATTTCCACCTCTTGCATCAACCTATGCTCTCCTTCTTTTGGACAGGGCTCTCTCCAGAGGGTTCAGCAGCATCCTTAGAGAGGAGAGGAGAGCTTTTCCTTCCAGTCCTAACATCTGAATATTTCACAGCACAAGAGGCGTCCACGAACATGCTCGGAATGTTGCTGCCAAAGTAGATCTTACTGTTAGAAGCAATGGCCTGGTACCTCCTGAGCTCCAGATACTCCGGGGTCAATTTGTGCTGTGTGGGGGCAAACAGGAGCAGAGGCATCAGGACACTTTGGTGCAATATTCATCCCTCTATTTCCTTACACACATTTCCCTATTGCTCTACTGATAAAATTACTCAAATCTGAATTGTTGCCAATGACCCTCTCTCACTTTGAAGTGTGGCTATCACATTAGTAGCTATATTCCAGACTTGAAGTTCCTTCAACAAGCTGTTATAATGTAGGAGAAGCTGTTTATTTTTTAATTAAAAAAAAAAAGTTGGGGGTGGTTTTGAGGATCAATGAATGTAACTCACTAAGTAATGATGATAACATTTCCACAGTGACTTGTGGCTGATGAAGTACTTCCATACGTACTTTCACATTTCATCCAGCTGAATCAACCTGGGGTCAGTTTGGAGTTTCTCCTGATATATGAACAGGTCAACGGATGGGAGTGGCAGAGCTTCAAAGGAAGGGCCTGGGCTCAGAACCTTAAAATCAACCACCTTTGATTCTGCTTTTCTTGATCACATTCCAGAACTAGAAAATATCTCAAGAAATCACCTGGTCTGGCCTCTTGCCTCTACCAGAAACTGGATGTTTAATCTGCTTGTGATGGACAGGTGTTTGTCAATCATCAGGTTTCTCTCCGTCACAGTCTTGTTTAAATCGTGATCCTAAGATATATCCAATCACAATCTCTCTGGGTTTGATTAAAACGTATTCATTTCCAATGATCCTTAAAATATACTCTAAAGCCTCTCAGAGCCTCCCCTAGGGATTTTCTCTTCATCTCAAGTCCCAGCCTGTCCTCCAGGCAAAGCCCATCTTGTTCTTCACAGCCCTCTGACATCTTCCACTCCTGCACCTACACCTTCTCCAGCTGACTCACATCCCTGCTGAAACACTGCCATCCAATCTGCTCACCGTGTGTAAACAATTTACTTTCTAAAGTCTTATTATTATAGGTCAATATCTGAATAGCATTTTTCATTTTCAAAGTGACATAAAACTACTTGCTGCCCTTTAGGCATAGGCTGACTTCATGACAAGATCTGGATATTTGTGCCTGGTCAGCCTCTCCCATGACAGATTTGAAATGTTAGTTTTGTAAACTCAAGTTTCTCATCTCGTCTTCATCTTGACCAAACTCCATTCTGTTTCTATAGAGCTGTGTCCTCCAATATGTTAAGTGTATTTCTAAATTCATACTGAATTTCAAGTCTTATCATTCCTTCTGAATACAGATTATTTGGTTATTTTCTAAATCAAAGGATTTTAAGCTCTGTCTCTACCTTCAATCTTTACTCTAATCCTGGAAACTGTATCCTATACCTTAGCAAGCTCTGTCTCCATTCTTTCTGTCCAATCTATTCTACAACTAATAACCTTATAAACCTTGGATAGATCCTTCCCTTCTCAGAAAGCCATA
This sequence comes from Myotis lucifugus, assembly GCF_000147115.1. Taxonomy (NCBI): domain Eukaryota; kingdom Metazoa; phylum Chordata; class Mammalia; order Chiroptera; family Vespertilionidae; genus Myotis; species Myotis lucifugus. The sequence goes on along the minus strand of NW_005872668.1, from coordinate 20,601 downwards.
GGGGTTCTAGCTGCCTCTTAATTAAATGATTCCTGCTAACTAGGCCTATAGTCTCTAGACCTAAACTTACGCCAGTCCCTAAACAAAAATTGGTCACCCATACATCACCCAACCTCCTTTCTCAAGTTATTACACATAAAATGCCTCATGACGAAAACATTTAAAAAGCCCAGTAAACAAGCAATACTCAGTTGGTAGCATTTGGAAACACGTGTGTGTGTGGGGGGAGGGGTGATGACTATTAAAATAATTGGCAAACACTACTGACATTTAGTAGGCAAGGGCCTGGGGTGCAAAATATCCCATAATGCATGAGATGATCTTTAACAATTAAGAAGCATCTCACTCCAAAATGCCAAGAATGTCTCTGATGAGAAACACTGCTATAAACGAGCTTACTCAAAAAACCTACCTTCTCTGGGAAGCAATTCTAAATAAACTTTACTCTTCTGTTCTTTTTGTCATTTCAGAAGCCCCTCAATTTTCTTGATTACTGAATTCTTATATAGCAGGACAAATGAATGGCTATATGGCAAGCATGTCAAACTCAAAGGCTAACATGGGCCAAATAAACAAGGTTTAAGTTTATGTGGGCCGCAAAACACAAAACCTTCAATTTTCATAGAAACATAGGTTTATTTCGATAGAGACATACTGAATACAGAGGGATGAAATAAATGAGTAATCGTTAACATAAAAGAATAGAACATTTTAATAAAAATTGTATTTTTTCTTGGACATTAACTTACCAGACACTGAATATCTGCACAATTAAAAAGTGTAACGCAAATTTCTATTTTTCTTATTCTCTGAAAGCGAACTATTTCCTGTTGTGCACACCAAACAAGTGACTACAAGACTAATGACATGCAATCGGCTGCTAAAATATTCGCTGCTAGTATTAGTGGAGAGAAATGGTGCGCCTGTGCTTAAGGCATGTAAGGGAAATGAATGTAACATGATTATAGTAATCAGTCAATAGCGAATGTAGTAGTTCGTTATTAATAATTATATAACAGGATATTGTAAAAATTAAGTCATGAAATTTTTATTAAATCGTTTCTTGCATACCGTTATATTAGCTGGGCTGCAAAAATATTCGTTGTGGGCCGCATGTGGTCCATGGGCCGTGAGTTTGACGTGCCTGCTATATGGCATGTATTTTCATATATCTGCTTGCCTTTGTCAGAGCTCCCCATTTTTATACACAAATATACAAAATTCCCTATCCAATAAGTGTGCAATATATCTTGCCAAGTGATTGGCTGATTCTAGAGGGTGTGACAGTAACTACCCTTTCTTGACACTGGATAAAATCTCCTTTATCACAGTAGAGCCCCCACAAGAGAAACTAAACCCCAAACTGTATTACTAGGAGAGTGGCACAGAGAGCCAGTCACCTTGTTCGACGTGGCATATTTATGTGCAGCATAATATTCAGCATCTGCTTTTGCCTTCTCTCGGGCCAGGAACGCGGCATCTAGCAAAACAACACAGGGTATTTAAAACAAAGGAAACTTGTGATCTATTTCCTCAGCTGGGTAACAAGTTCAGACTCTACTTTAGGTAATAGTCCCTTTCTCCACTGCCTGATATTTTGATCACTTCTTTACTTTAAAAGCATATACCAGTAACAACTCTAGCAGTTTTAAAATCCCAGTCCTCAGAGAGCTTCTGAGGACTTCAATGGGAATACTCTTGTCAATGTTGAACAACTCCCAGCTCAGCTGAGCCCACTTCAGTTTCCACCTAAAAGTGCTCTTTCTTTCCTCCACCCCCATCACCCAAAGCATCACACCCCACCCCACTCTCAGCTTCAAGTGAAATAACTAAATCCAGACACAAAAGCTCTGCTCTATTTACTGAATCACCCCCCCCACCCCCCGCATTTGATCTAAACAATAGAAAGCTGCAGTATATAAGCAGAAGAGGTTGAATGTGTGGTCTTCAAGACTATAAGCTAAGAACATCTCACTGTGAAATCAAGGAGTTTGAGAGCTCTTTGAAAACCGTGGCTTCTTTTTTCCCAGCTAATTTTTATGGTATGTTTTTTTTCGTTGACAGGTAGGAAAGAAACTGGTTGTGTTGGGGTTTCTCATCTTATACATTCTTTACAACTGATTATGGGTAATTATCATACTGTCTGAGAACAAAGTAGGAGCTAATAAGCCCTATTTTAAGTCGGAAAAGGAAAGGCTGAGTTAGCCAAAGTCACAAACCAAACCAAGAGCTAGATATGTAATGGCAATTTTAAAAAAATTATCTAGAATATCAAGTCAGCTACTTCCTTCAGACTATTCTGTCTATGGCCTTCCTACCCACCATAGAGCCCAACCCCTGGGCAGAGAGGCAGATTAGGATAGTCAGAGCCTCTTTTTTCCTGATGTACCTTCAATTTCAGAAATGCATTTTTCAGTTTCTTTCTCCATCACCTTCTGCTGAAACCAAATTTTTGCCACTTGTGCAATCTTCTCTGCCTCTATAATTATACAAAAGAAGACACACGTATTAATTGATTGAATAGTGACTAGGCCTGGAATTTTCACATTAAACCCTGAAACAGACTGCTTCAATTTCTTCCATGAGATTTTTAGATTTTTCCTGATTGAGTTTTGGAATGTTGTATTTTTCTAGGAATATGTCCATTTCCTCCAGGTTGTCTAGTTTGTTGGAGTAGAGTTGTCCATAGTATTTTTAAACAATCATTTGTATTTCTGTGGGGTCTGTTGTTATTTCGCCTCTATCATTTCTGATTTTGTCTATTTGGGTCCTCTCTCTTTGCTTCTTGGTGAGCCTGGCTAGAGGTTCATCAATCTTGTTTATCCTTTCAAAGAACCAGCTCTTGGTTTCATTGATTTTATGTATTGTTTTTTTGGTCTTTATGTCATTTATTTCTGCTCTAATCTTTAGTATCTCCTTCCTTCTGCTCACTCTGGGCTTTTCTTGTTGCTCTCTTTCTAATTCTTTGAGATGTAGAGTTAGATGATTTACTACCATTTTTTCTTGTTGTTGTTTTTTTTTTTTTGAGATAGGCCTGTAGACCTATAAACTTCCCTCTCAGGACTGCTTTCATTGTGTCCCATAGGTTTTGGATTGTTGTGTTTTCATTGTCATTAGTTTCCAGGATGTTTTTAATTTCTTCTTTGATCTCATTGGTAACCCAATCAATATTTAATAACATGCTATTCAGCTTCCAAGTGTTTGAGTATTTTTGGTTGTTTTTATTGTAGTTTATTTCTAATATTATGTCATTGTGGTCTGAGAACACTTGGAGTGCGGGAAACGAGTTAAGTCGGCTCGCGTGAATTGCGCGTACTCCGCGGGAGCCGTCTTTAACTCGGTTCATATAGATTTGCGGTGGAGTGCGGGAAACGTGTAAACTCGGGCCGATTGTAACTGCGTATTACCAAATATTTGTTTGTAATCCACCCTTTTGGTGGATGGAACAAAACCAAAAGACAGAGCCATCTTATATTTTGGCGGGAAATTCACCCGCACTCCAAGTGAGAAGATGCTTGGTATGATTCAATCTTCTTAAATTTGGGGAGACTTTGTTTGTGACCCAATATGTGGTCTATTTTTGAAAAAGTCCCATGAGCACTTGAGAAGAATGTATATTCCGTGGCTTTGGGGTGAAATGATCTGAAGATGTCAATTAACTCCATCTGATCTAGTGAGTCATTTAGGATTGCTGTTTCTTTGCTGATTTTTTTAAAAATATATTTTTATTGATTTTTCACAGAGAGGAAGGGAGAGGAATAGAGAGTTAGAAACATCGATGAGAGAGAAACATCGATCAGCTGCCTCCTGCTCACTCCCCACTGGGTATGTGCCCGCAACCAAGGTACATGCCCTTGGCCGGAATCGAACCCAGGAGCCCTGAGTCCGCAGGCCAACTCTCTATTCACTGAGCCAAACCGGTCAGGGCTGATTTTTTATCTAGAGGATTTATCCAGTGGTGTCAGTGGTGTATTAAAGTCCCCTACTATGATTGTATTGTTGTCGATCTCTCTTTTGATATCTTCCAGGAGTTTGTTTTTTTTTATGTATTTGGGTGCTCCTGCATTGGGTGCATATATGTTTATCAGGGTTATATCTTCTTGTTGTATTGATCCCTTTAGTATTATGAAGGGGCCTTCCTTATCTCTTGTTATGGCCTTCACTTTGAGGTCTATTTTGTCAGATATAAGTATTGCTACCCCAGCTTTTTTTTTCATTTCCATTTGCCTGAAAGATATTTTTCAAACCCTTCACTCTCAGTCTGTGTGAGTCCCTTCTTCTGAGGTGGGTCTCTTATAGACAGCAAATATATGGGTCATGTTTTTTTATCCATTCAGCCACTTGATGTCTTTTGATTGGAGCATTTAGTCCATTTACATTTAAAGTTATTATTGAAAGGTACTTGTTTGTAGCCATTTCTATTTTTTGTGCCTGTTTTCTTTCTTAGCTTTTTCTTTTTTCTTTTTACACCAGTCCCTTTAGCATTTCTTGTATTGCCGGCTTGGTGGTGATAAACTCCCTTAGCCTTTTTTTGTCTGTGAAGCTTCTTATTTCCCCTTCAATTTTGAATGATAGCCTTGCTGGATAGAGTATTCTTGGATTCAGTCCTTTGCTTTGCATCACTTTGTAAATTTCCATCCATTCTTTTCTGGCCTGATGTGTTTCTGTTGAGAAATCATTTGATAATCTAATGGGAGATCCCTTGTATGTAACTTTCCGTCTCTCTCTTGCAGCATGTAAGATTCTCTCTTTGTCCTGAACATTTCCCATGGTAATTATGATGTGTCTTGGTGTGGGTCTTTTCAGGTTCACCTTGTTTGGGACTCTCTGTGCTTGTGTGACTTTTTTCTTCCCCACCTCAGGGAAGTTTTCTGATATTATTTCTTCCAATAGGTTTTCTAACCCTTGTTCCTCTAACCCTTGTTCCTCTTTTCAGGTTCACCTTGTTTGGGACTCTCTGTGCTTGTGTGACTTTTTTCTTCCCCACCTCAGGGAAGTTTTCTGATATTATTTCTTCCAATAGGTTTTCTAACCCTTGTTCCTCTTTCTGTTGTGCTGGCACCCCTATTATTCGTATGTTGTTTCGTTTCATGTTGTCCCATAGCTCCCTTAGGCTCTCCTCCTGTCTTTTAATTTTTTTCTCCAATTGCAGTTCAGTTTGGGTGTGTTTTGCTTCCCTGACTTCTAATTCACTAATTCGGTCCTCCGCTTCTCCTAGTCTACTGTTGAAACTTTCAATGGTGTTTTTTATTGCAGCGATATCACTCTTCATTTCTTCTTGGTTCTTACCTAAGTTATTGATTTTTTCATCCTTTTCTTTTTGAATCTTATATAAGTTGTGGATTTTTTTCATCTGTTTCTTCTTGATTCTTGCATAAGTTGTTGATTTTTTCCTCCATCCGGTTTATGCACTCTAGGACCCTTAATCTGAATTCTTTTTTTGTCATGTTGCATGCCTCTGTATCACTTAGCTGCTTTTCTGGCGAGTCCTCCTTTTCTTTCCTTTGGGGGTTTCTTTGTCTACCCATGTTTGATCTCACCGACATATCTAGATGTTGAGTCGTTCAGTGGCGGCTCCCTGGGTGGCAGTGGCTCCTCGGGTTGCGGTTGCTCCTTGGGCAGTTGTGGTAGCAGCTGCTCCTCAGTTGGCAGCAGCTCTTCTGGTGGGTGCTGTTCACAGCTGTGGTGGCTCCTCTGGCTGGTGGGGGGAGGCTTCACACACAGCTACTGTTCCTCAGACAGTGGGTGTGGTGATCACGAGGCTGCTGTTCCTTGGATGGGGGCGGGCTACACACCCAAACATACTCTTATGTGTTAGAAACTAATAGAGAAGATATATAGGAAAGAGGAGCCTGAGCAAGCTTCTTGGACTTGGTCTATAAGAGCCCTGAGAACTGGAAATTTAAGGAGGGTTTTCATCCCAAATGACCATAAATATGAAGCTGAATGCAAGTTCACTAAAAATTCAGAGCTAGAACTGACCACTCTGAATATATTATAACTTTTTGTACTGGATTATGTTAAGTAAGGTCTTTGAGACTTAATATTTGACATCATTAAAATCAAAGATATTTTGTTCTAAACCTGTCTTGCTGTGATTGCAAATTTGTAGAAATACTTACTATTTACCAGATAGGACCTATGCATAATTTTCAATTCATCTCACCTGTCTTTCTCTTCCATCTCAACGTCAGCCTCAATCTAGCCTGAGTTTCCCCACACTCCATAGGAAGCTCTAGATTGAATTGTTCACTCCCAATAAGTAGGCCGATTCCCTCTAGTTACAGTCAGGCCTGGTGCTGGGATCTTCCCTTTCCCTCACTGGCCTGTCCCACTTCCATACTGATGTTCCAGATGGCCTTGAGCTGGGATGCTTGAACCTGAATTTTGACTGCTGTGTGCCCTGAGGCAGGGTTTCAAAGATGCCCATTAGCCATAGAGTACTTACTCGTTGTTATGCTTCTACTTGTCAGGACAATTGTGTTAATTATTAATGATTTTGTGCTTGTGCATACGTACTTTTTGAAAAGACAACTTTATTGAGATATGATTTACATCCTATAAAATTCACCTGTTTAAGGATACAGTTCCGTAGTTTTTAGAATATGCAGAGTTGTGCAATCATCACGACAGCCTAATTTCAGAATACTTTCATCACCCCCAAGAAAATCCTGTGCTCATTTGTAGTCACTTTCTAGCCCTAAGCAACCACTAATACACTTTCTGTCTCTGTGGATTTCCCTATTCTGAATATTCCATATAAAGGAATCATACGATACGTATGTGGTCTTTTCTATCTGGCTTCTTCCACCGTTTATAGAATATATATCCTTCCCTGTTGAGGCTGAATAATATTCCATTGTACATATATGTATAGTCACATTTTGCTTACCCATTCATCTGTCAATGGATATTTGGGTTGTTTCTACATTTTGGCTCCTGTAAATTATGCTCGTAGGAACACTGGTGTCAAATGTCAGGTCAAGTCCCTGCTTTCAGTTCTTTGGGGTACTTACCCTGAAGCTCAGCTCTACTTTTAAAGCTCCTTTCCCTCCCAGGGTCCCTGGAGGTGGGGCTGCCTGCTGGTTTTTGAACCATCCTTTTGTGGCAGCTGCTGCTCACAGCTGGGCCACTGCTGGCGTAGTTGCAGCTATTTTCTGGGTCACTGTTCTCTTGGGAATGCTCAGTCTTCCCTTGCAGCTCCTCTTGCTTTTCAACCTCCAAATCCACCTCTCACCTCTTTCTGAATAAGATGTGGCTATGCATAGTTTGACATCTTATGTAAGAAGGATCTTTGAGCCTGGCCAGTGTTGTTCAGTGGTTAAGTGTCGACCTATGAACCAAGAGATCACAGTTTGATTGCTAGTCAGGGCACATATCTGGATTGTAGGCTCGATCCCCAGTAGGGGGCATGCAGGAGGCAGCCAATCAATGATTCTCTCTCGTCATTGATGTTTCTATCTCTATCTCCCTCTCCCTTCCTCTCTGAAATCAATACAAATATTTCTAAAAAAACAAAAGAAGCCTCTTTGAGCCCCATGCACATGAATAGTTGCAAATAGATGAGGGTGGGGCAGGGAGAGATTTGTGATAGGTTATTGTTTAATTTCATCTACGTATTTATCTTAACATAACTGTAGAGAGCCATAACTCGTGGAAAGAAATGCTTGAGACTTGAAATAAAGTCAAACATACAAAGAAAATCTATTGTGGAAGTAAGGATTTATTTTGTGAATGTGGTACAAATCCTATACATGCTTCCAATTGGAAATAGAAATCGCACACATAGGCTATTATAGTAACGTCCCTGTTTTGAAAAACAGCAGAAAATCGGCATATGTGCGAAGCCACAGAAAGAGTGAAGGCTCTACTATATTGCTAATTATCCCCGACAAAAGCCGTGTGTGGGCCTGGTCTTGGCTCTGCTGAAGCGTGGTTGCCCTTGGAGTTGCCAGGACCCAGCTCCTTTTTGTCAAGGGATTTGCAGATTTAAACAAATGTCCGTCAAGTTTTTAGTGAGAGAAAAAAAAACAATTTTTAGTGAGTAGTGTTTCTGTCCTACACAGTATTTAAAATGAAGAGCTAGACTATTGGGGAGTAAGAGGAAAAGCAATTACTTTGAATCAAATTGTTAAAGGAGGAAAGTCCTTTCATCTAGGAAGAAGGCGCAGCTTGAAAGGCGGGGGAACGTTGAGAATCCCAGTAACAAGGGGTTTGGTCTCTAGTTCCCTGGGCTCCACCAGGGGCTTCAGGGAAAAGTTTTGCAGAATGGTGGTGAGGAAGAGGAACAGCTCCACGCGGGCCAGGCCCTCGCCAACACAGGCCCGTTTCCCTGGAAGGAGGAAACATTCCCATTAGTTCGCTCCAAGTTCAAATACAATAAATAGCTCATATTCAAATTCAATATGCCGAATAAGACAACCAATACAATATGCCCCTAAGAGCCATGGAAAACACTGATCAGAAAAGGGTATTTTATCAACTGCCAGAAACCAATTATTTGTCACTATATATCAAAACTCTCTCAAGAAATGTTCGCTCTTTAATTGGGTTGTTCTCCTGGGTATTTAGCCATAGGAAAGAGAGATGCATCTATTAGAATGTCACTTGCATTGTTATTTATGATATTGATGAGTCAGATGAAAACTGTATATCCATCTATAACGAACTAATGGAATAAATTCTTCTGCATTTCACACAATGAAACCTAAATATGTTAATGTGGAAGATTATTTAACACCACAGTCTGTCTTTTATCACAACAAACTAAGTGAAAATAAATGATCAAAGATTGTACAGAATGAACCAAATTTTATTTTTATTTATTTATTTTTTTAATTAAATCTTTATTGTTCAGATTATTACAGGTGTTCCTCTTTTTTCCCCCCCATAGCTCTCTTCCACCCAGTTCCCACCCCACATTCTGCCCTTACCCCTCCCACTGTCCTCATCCATAGAGGTACCAATTTTTGTCCAGTCTCTTCCTGCACCCCCACACCCCTTTTGCCCCAAGAATTGTCAGTCCACTCCCTTTCCATGCCCCTGGTTCTATTATATTCTCCAGTTTACTCTGTTCATCAGATTTTTTATTCACTTGATTTTTAGGTTCACTTGTTGATAGATGTGTATTTGTTGTTCATAATTTTTATCTTTACCTTTTTCTTCTTCTTCTTCTTAAAGAATACCTTTCAGCATTTCATATAATACTGGTTTGGTGGTGATGAACTCCTTTAGCTTTTTCTTATCTGTGAAGCTCTTTAACTGACCTTCAATTCTGAATGATAGCTTTGCTGGATAAAGTAATCTTGGTTGTAGGTTCTTGGCATTCATCACTTTGAATATTTCTTGCCACTCTCTTCTGGCCTGCATAGTTTCTGTTGAGAAATCAGCTGACAGTCGTATGGGTACTCCCTTGTAGGTAACTGACTTTTTTTCTTTTGCTGCTTTTAAGATTCTCTCTTTGTCTTTTGCTCTTGGCATTTTAATTATGATGTGTCTTGGTGTGGTCCTCTGTGGATTCCTTTTGTTTGGGGTTCTCTGTGCTTCCTGGACTTGGAATTCTATTTCTTTCACCAGGTAGGGGAAGTTTTCTGTCATTATTTCTTCAAATAGGTTTTCAATATCTTGCTTTCTCTCTTCTTCTGGCACCCCTATAATTCTTTTTTTTAATTAAATCTTTATTGTTCAGATTATTACATTTGTTCGTCTTTTTCCCCCCATAACTCCCCTCCTCCCAGTTCCCGCCCCACCCTCCGCCCTCACTCCCCACCCACTGTCCTCATCCATAGGGGTACCGATTTTTGTCCAGTCTCTTCCCGCATCCCCCACACCCCTTCCCCCCCCCCCCAAGAATAGTCAGTCCATTCCCTTTCTATGTCCCTGATTCTATTATAATCACCAGTTCATTCTGTACATCAGATTATTTATTCACTTGATTCTTAGATTCACTTGCTGATAGATGCATATTTGTTTTTCATAATTTGTATCTTTACCTTTTTCTTCTTCTTCCTCTTCTTAAGGATACCTTTCAGCATTTCATATAATACTGGTTTGGTGGTGATGAACTCCTTTAGCTTTTCCTTATCTGTGAAGCTCTTTATCTGACCTTCAATTCTGAATGATAGCTTTGCTGGATAAAGTAATCTTGGTTGTAGGTTCTTGCTATTCATCACTTTAATATTTCTTGCCACTCCCTTCTGGCTTGCAAAGTTTCTGTTGAGAAATCAGCTGACAGTCATATGGGTATTCCCTTGTAGGTAACTGACTATCTTTCTCTTGCTGCTTTTAAGATTCTCTCTTTGTCTTTTGCTCTTGGCATTTTAATTATGATGTGTCTTGGTGTGGTCCTCTTTGGATTCCTTTTGTTTGGGGTTCTCTGCGCTTCCTGGACCTGTAAGTCTATTTCTTTCACCAGGTAGGGGCAGTTTTCTGTCATTATTTCTTCAAATAGGTTTTCAATATCTTGCTCTCTCTCATCTTCTGGCACCCCTATAATTCGGATGTTGGTATGCTTGAAGCTGTCCCAGAGGCTCCTTACACTATCTTCGTATTTTTGGATTCTTTTTTCATTTTGCTTTTCCGGTTGGGTGTTTTTGCTTCTTCACAATTCAAATCTTTGACTTGATTCTTGCAATCCTCTAGTCTGCTGTTGGGTGTCTGTATAATATTCTTTATTTCAGTCAGTGTATGCTTAATTTCTAGTTGGTTCTTTATCACAACATCGAGGGTCTCATTAGATTTCTTGTAGATCTCATTAAGCTTATCGGCAGTTTCTAGAAAATTATTGAAAGATCTTAAAAGTGTGGTTTTGAGCTCTATATCCTCCATTTCTATCATGTTTCTTTGTCTCCGCATTTTTTTATGCTTTCTTGGTGCACCCCCTTGTGGTCTTTGTGCGCAGTCTTGTTGTAGGTAAGCCTTGATTGTTGTCGGTAATACTGGGGGTGATTTGACCTCCAGGCTAACTGGCTATGAGAATCAGCTGTGTCTGCAGTGGAAGAACTTCCGTGCTGGATCTCTAGGGCAGTGCTAATCTAGCGTTTGCCTAAGGCTATCTGGCAAATGCCTCCGTGCAGGGCTTGGGTGGGGCGGGTCCCCGGGGATCTACAGGGCGGGCAAAGCAAGCAGTTATGGCTGCTCTCAGTCCCGTCCCCAGGGGCTCTGCCTCTCAGAGTCCCAGCAACTGCTGCAAACCTCGAAGAGAAAGCTGCCTTCGAGTTCCAACCGAAGCCAGACAGTCCCGCTTCTCCCGTTTGAGTCTGGGTCCCTAGAGACTCGCCCGTATCTGGAGCTCATAGTCTGAGACTCCCTCCTGTTTGAAAACAACAACCGCACCCTCAGCCACCAGCCCGCTCCACATGCACTCCGCACCTTAGTATTTTACTTCAGCACTGCGCCTCCTCTGATTCTCGGTTCCTCCTAGTTGTAGAACTTCCACTCAGCCAGCCTTCCTGTGATTCTGGATGATGTCCGTTCCATCTTTTAGTTGTATTTTTGAAGTTGTTGTTCGAGGCAGCAAACTCCGGCATTAACCTATGCCGCCATCTTGGTTTTTACCCCTACAATTCTGATGTCCGTACTCTTGAAGTTGTCCCAGAGGCTCCTTACACTATCTTCATATTTTTGGATTCTGTTTTCTTTTTGCTTTTTCGGTTGGGTATTTTTTGTTTCTTCATATTTCAAATCTTTGACTTGATTCTTGGGATCCTCTTGTCTGCTGTTGGATCTCTGTATATTATTCTTTATTTCAGTCAGTGTATGCTTAATTTCTAGTTGGTCTTTTTTCATATCCTCCAGGGTCTCACTAAATTTATCGGCGGTTTCCATAAAATTCTTGAAAAACCTTAAAAGTGTGGTTTTAAACTCTATATCCAGTCTTTTGCTTTCCTCCATTTCTGTCATTTGTGACCTGTTTCTTTGTCTCAGCATTTTTTATGCTTCCCTGTGTTGGTAGAGTGGCTTTGTGTGCTAGGTGTCCTATAGGGCCCAGTGGCTCAGCCTCCCCAATTACCTGAGGTGGACACTCTTGGTGCACCCCCTTGTGGGCTTTTTGCACAGTCTTGTTGTATTTAAGCCTTGATTGTTGTTGGTATCAATGGGAGAAATTGACCTCTAGGCCCATTGGCTGTGAGAATCAGCTGTGTCTGCATTGGGAGAACTTCTGTGCTGGAGACACCCTTCTTGGGCAAGACTTGCTTCAGTAGGGCTTTGGTGCTCACTGAGTCTGCCCCCTGAGTGTGTTCCTTATGGATCTGAGGAGTTGTAATCTGGATGGTCCCACTCTGACCACGGGGTACACTGGCTCTTGGTTCTAAGGAGGTGCTAATTTAGCCTCTGCCTAAGGCTACCCAGCAGGAGTTACAAAGAGATCTGCAGATTCCCCTTCCTTTTTTGGGGGGTTTGGAGGTGCCCAGATGAGGCCCAGCTGTGAAGCAATGCAAGCTGCTGTGGGGCCTTGGGTCTTCTCTTGGAAGTTCTGGGTCTGTCTGGCCCAGCTGCAGTTTGTTAGGTACTTTTCAGATTGCAAAGGGCCAGGGCATTCATATGCAAAAGCTTCTGCTGCAGCCTGGGTGGGGCGGGGTCTCAGGGAATCAAAGTGGGGAGCAAGCAGCTATGGCTGATCCTCAGCCTTGCCCTAAGGGGCGGTGCGTCTCAGTGTCCCGGTAATTGCTGCAAGCACCTCTGAGGGAAAGCTGCCCTCGAGTTCCGAGTTCTGCCTGCTGCCAGACAGTCCAGTTTCTCCCCGTATGAGTCCTAGATCCCCAGAGTCCTCCCAGAACTGGAGTTCAAAGCAGTCGGAAGCTTGTGACTCCCTCCTGATTCAAAAAGACAGCAGCGTCCTAAGGTGCCCACCCCTTTCTGCGTGTGCTCGAGCCTCCGTACCTCTGCACTTTACTTTCGCAGCTCCTCTGAGTCTCAGTGTGCTTTTCTCTTTCTTTCTAGTTGTAGAATTTCCACTCAGCCAGCCTTCCTGTGGTTCTGGATGGTGTCCATTTTGTCTTTTCGTTGTATTTTTGAAGTTGTTGTGGGAGGCAGCAATTTCCGGTGTTTACCTATGCCGCCATCTTGGTTTTCCAAAATTTTATTTTTAAATATACATCTATTATGTATGCTTAGACAACAGTGGTTATCTCTGTAGAGTGAAGTGGCAAATAATTTTTATTTTCTTCTCTTTTTTTGCTTTTCTGCATTTTCCATCTTTTACATTGAACACTTATTATCACTGTAATTAGAAACAAAACATCTTAACTGTTATTTTTTAAATACTTAGCAAATGATTGAATAAGATAAGGAAAAAGAATGTGTGCTGACCAATCCTAAGTTGTCTTTATAACCTTATGGGAAATAGTAACTGGGAGCCAACCAGCTCTTGAAAAGAGGCAAGGGTATGCGGGACTCAGGTTTCAGAGGGGAAGAAAAAATACGAAGTCGCCAAGTCTCTCTGATGGCCTCCGGCTCTAAGAATCAGAAAGTTAATAATCATTAGTAATTTTAAAAGAAGAAAAAAACTTGCACATTTGCTTTGGAAAAGTCACTATTACAAAGGGGAAATCAACAGATAAGAGTCTGCAAAAGCAGGTCCCTTTGTCATCTGGTAACAGGTGGCATTTGAATTGGCTTGACTTTGGTTTCTTTAAAAACTGGCATTATACTCAGTTACCCAACAACAAAACAGTCCCTGGGTGACTTCCCTAATCCTACTGGTGCACAGACTAAAGTGGCTCCATACAGTTACCTCAGAAACGGTAACAGTCTCACATGATCAACTTCGCTATCATCCAGGGATTACTTAGTTATGCCAAAATCTCAGCGAAGCTAAAAAGTTGCCCGAAATGTGCAGGTGTGTGGTGTGGATGGATTTACTTGTATTTACCAAGGGAAAAGGGTATGAAGTAATCTGTTTTCCTGAGGCTGCCGTTTTTATCCAAAAAGTGGCCTGGGTCAAACGTCTCTGGATTGGGGAACTCCTTGCAGTCCATCAAGACCGAAGACAGTAATGGCAATACTGTGGTGCCCTGGAACCAAGAAAAGAGAGAGGAGTTGTACTTTATTGTGCCTATCCTTGATTCATTAACAAGGCTAACACTCCTAATTAGTGGATTGAATAGGACTGAGCACTCTTAAGCTTGCCTGGTGAATGATTGTCTTGAGTTATGGCTATTTTATACATGCTATTATCATACAATACTTATTGAGTAGTAAGATAATTCTCTTTGCGAAGAGTGATGTTATGATCAATGTGAGGTAACCAGTTATTGTTGATAAGTGGGGGTTTGCCACCCACATTGTCTAGACATGACATTTACTGGAATTGCTGCCTCAAATCGGAAGAATCTACTTTCTACAATTTGTTCCTTTCTGAATTCAGGTGTGAATGGAAGAAAGTGAGATACGCAAATGTGAATCTACTGAATCAGACTCCACTTCCCTCATTTGAAAAATGGGGTGAGGTAACAAAAACACAGGCTTTCCTCCTAATTTACAGATTTCTGTGAGGCTTAAGTGACAAAACAATATTAAAAGCACCACTGTGCTGAGTTAGCTGCTTATAAAGTGTATTTAATTCTCACTGCAACTGTATCCAGCAGGCTCGCTTCTTGTTCTCGTTGTATAAGTGAGGACACTGAGACTCAGAGAGGAAAAATAACCTACTTAAGGTTACACTTTTAGCAAGTGGCATACTTAGAATTTGTCCAAGTTCTATCTGATCATAAAGCACCTGTTTAAGTGAAAGCTGCCTTTTTTCCATTTTCACTTTATTTTCTATGCCCTTAAACATAATTTTAGAATTATTGGAGGGGCAATACATGCACATGGAATAAAATACCCCAAAATATGTACAAAAGGGTATAAAGTAAAAATAAGTCTCTCTTCTTATACTCAAGTCCCCTGGTTTTCTTCTTGGTATAATTACTGTTAGCATTTTATGATCTATCCTTTGGAAGATATCTTATGGATTTAAAGAAAGGACACTTATATACATACTAGTAGCCCGGTGCACGAAATTCGTGCACTGGGGTGGGTGGGGGGAAGGGGCCCCTCAGTCTGGCCTTCACCCTCTCCAATCTGAGACCCCTCAGGGAATGTCCAACTACCTGTTTGTGCCCACACTTTTAACAGATAACAGCGCCATTGTTGTTTCTTTCTTATGCTTAAAACCATTGGAATTAGTAGGTATTCAAAGTGTGTATACATTTTGGGGGGACATCCTGTATATCTTTAGTCAGCGGTGAAATAAACCAACAGCAGATTTGGAACCCCCAGACAGGGAACCTTGCTCACTCCCCACATGTCTCCCCACTTCACTTTCCACCTTCGTGGGCAGCAGGAGAATCAACGTTTTCTCACATTAATTCGGAAAACCACGTCCTGTTACCCGCTGCCTGGCAGGAGTGAGCTAGGCCCCAAGCAAGCGAGGCTCAGTCAGGGCAGCCTTCCCTCACGGGTGCTGGCACCCAAAGTGCACATTCCTCCTCTACAGTCGCCCCGACTATCCCACTGTTTCACTGAGAGGATGGAATTCCTCTCCGCCTCTGAGTTCTTGATCTTGAACGCTGACCGAGTCCTGGGACAGCAGACAGCCTCCCGCGGTGCCCCCCGCCTGGCAGGGTCACGGATCCGGGTCCCGAGACCACGGACAGCCTCCTGCGGTGTCCCCCACATGCCAGGTCACGGATCCGGGTCCCAGACCACGGACAGCCTCAAGCGCTGCCCCTGCCCCCCGCCCGGCAGGGTCACAGATCCGGGTCCCAGACCACGGACAGCCTCAAGCACTGCCCCCCGCCTGGCAGGAACACAGATCCGGGTCCCAGGACCGAGGACAGCCTTGCCCACTGCTGCCCACCTTCAGTATGCAAATTAGTTTCCATCTTGTTGCTTCAGGGTGGGGGTCCCCACTGGGGTGCCTGGCCAGCCTGGATGAGGGGATGATGGCTATTTGCAGCTGGTCACACCCCCTTCAGGGAGGGGTTCCCCACTGGGGTGCCTGGCCAGTCTGGGTGAGGGGCTGAGGGCCGTTTTCAGGCTGGTGGGCGACTGAAGCTCCCAACCTCTCCTTTTTTCCTTTTTTCTTTTATTCTGGGATTTATTTACCTTCTATGGCTGTCACTGGAGCTGAGAGCCAGCTTTAGCTCTGAGGCTCGGCTGCAGCTCTGAGACCTCGGCTGCAGCTCTGAGACCTTGGCTGCTGAAAGCAGGTCCTGGGTTTGTTTGGGTTCTATAATTGAAACACTGTTGTGGTCCTGCTGGCTGAAGCCCTGCTGGCTGAAAGCAGGTTTCTGGAATTTGTTTAGCTTCTATACTTGCAACATTGCTTCTTAGAGTGCAAGCTCAGAGGCCGGCAGCGGCAGGCGGGAACCTTGGCTTCCTCCATCACTGGAGCAAGCAAGCCTCCTGTTCGCTTCAGTGCCTGGCTGCCGGCCGACATCTTGGTTGGCAGTTAATTTGCATAAGGATATACTGATTAGCCAATGGGAAGGGTGTTGGGGTTATGGTCAATTTGCATGTTTCTCTTTTATTAGATAGGATATCCTCCACTATTTTCACACAAAAGTAGTATCCTATAGTGTGCTGCAGCTTGCTTAGTATTCCACTTTATAGAAATAAAGGAAGCTTTAAAGTCCTTTGTAAATGAACATTTGGGGGTTTCCCAATCTTCAAGTATCACAAATATTGCTGCAATAAATATTCTTATTTTATAGAAAGTACACAAAGGATAAATTCCTAGTAGTGGAACTACTCTTCAAGTTGTATGTGTGTTTTGAATTTTAATAGATATTACCACATTGTCTTCCATAGAGGTTACACCAGTTTATACCACTAGCAAAACTATATGCTTTTTTACACCCTGACAACATATTATAAGTAAAAAAAAAATTTTCTTTAGAATTATTATTTTCATTATATTTCATTGTGTGAGTATATTTTTACACATTTAAAAACCATTTGTAATTATTTCTACTCAAATTTTAATTTTAATTTTGTTTTTCATGTTCTGCATCTGTTGGTTTTTGGGTTTGTTCAAACTGACTGTAGGAGTTCATTTTATTTTTCAGTAATTAGTCCTTTCCTCTTATGAACCATGCATTTTCCTCTCAGTTTGTCATTTATCTTTTGACTTTATTTTTCCAGGCAGATTTTTCTTATTTGCATATAGCCAAATTTATCGATTTTTAAATACAGGGCCTTCTTACTATTCTCTTTTTTGGTGTTGGGAGTCAATGTTAGAAGTCTTTTAGAACTCTGAAATTCTAAAAAAAAAAAGTTATCACTTTTATTCCTAGTACTTCTACAGTTTAACATTCTATGTGTGTGTATTTGAGCCACCAAGAATAAAGTTTCATGTAAGATATGAGGCAGGGATCTGTTGTTATTTTCCAACTCCCCCAAGAGTTTTCTAACCTCTGTTGAATATTCCATATTGTCCCTCTAAGGCAGTGGTTCCCAACCTTCCTAATGCCGCGACCCTTTCATACAGTTCCTCATGTTGTGGTGACCCCCAATTTCATTGTTACAAATTGAACATAATTAAACCATAGTAATTAATCACAAAAACAATATGTAATTATATATGTGTTTTCCAAGGGTCTTACGCGACCCCTGTGAAAGGGTCGTTCGACCCCCAAAGGGGTCGAGACCCACAGGTTGAGAACCGCTGCTCTAAGGGGAAGACACCTTCATCAAGTACGAAGTTTTCATGTATAATTAAGTGTATTTCTAGATTTTATTCCTTTGATCTGTCTTTTCAAGAAGGTATATTACACTGCTTTAATAACTGGGACTTTGTATTACATTCTAACATTTGGTAGGACCTATCCCTGATTATGTATTTTTTTATTTTCCATATCAAATTTAGGATCTGCTAGCTTAGTTCCAAGAAAATCTGGTTGATATTTTCATTGAGATCTCATAAATGTATAGATTTTTTGATTTGGGGATAACTGCTACTTTTCTACCCAAATGCAGAATAAATCTTGTGATTTATTCAAACAATTTATATCTCTCATTAACATTTCACTTTTCTTTTTATAGATCTTGAATTTTTTTGTTCAGTTTATTCCTAAATATTTTATCCTTGTTTTTATTAATGAAAACTTATCTTCATTATATTTTTAAAATCATTTTTATTTTATATAGGTGGCAATTGATTTTTTTAAATAATAAATTTGTACCTAACCACTGAATAATTCTGTTTTTGCAATTGTGCTTTGGCTAATTTTCTTTTTATCCAGGTATAATTATATCATTTACAAAGTTGCTTCTTTGTTTGGAAAGTTTTATCTCACTATTTTTTTCTAATTTTACTTGCATAATATTAGTACTGGTAGATAGCCTTGCTTTATTCCTACTTAGGAATGCTTTTAATCTTTCATCAATAAGCATGATTGGGAAATACGTGTTTTTTTTTTCTGGCTAAAGAGATGTTTGTCTATTCCTACTTTATTAAAGGTTAAAAAATAAAAATGAAGTACAAATAGGCAGTTATAAATAGTCAGAGGGATGTAAAGTAGAGGATAGGGAATATAGTCAATAAAATTGTAATAACTATGTATGGTATCAGGTAGGTCCTGAAACTAATGACTGAAACTAATATAATATTAAATGTCAATTATAATTTGAAAATAATTTTTTAATTAAAATGGCCATTGAATATTATCAAAAGTATTTTCTGTACAAATGAGATTATCATTTCTCCTAAATTTTATTTATATGGTGAATTTTATTAAACTAGATTTCCTGGTGTTAGACCATTCCTGTGTTCTTCAGGATCTCAATTTGTTGGTGATGTGGGGTTTGTAATGTGATGCTAGACTTAATGTACTAATACACGTTTGCATTGATAGTTTTAAGTAAGATCGGTGGCTGTTTTGTAGTATTTTTATTCTGTTTTGCAATATTTTGATCAGGTTGGCACCTTTTCTTCCTCTTCTATGCTCTGGAACTATTTAAATGTAAAACTGAAGCCCCTAATCACTACAGGAGACTGACTATATCCCTAGTGAGCATGTAAGTTTTGGTAAATGCTAAGTGTCCTACAAATGTTAACTGTCAGGAGCAGCAACATCTCAAATGGCCTATACATAAAGTTCTGGGAGGAGAACATTTGGGCTAAAGAAGATCAATACTGGCTTAATTACCTTAGAGCAGTGGTTCTCAACCTTCTGGCCCTATAAATACAGTTCCTCATGTTGTGACCCAATCATAAAATTATTTTCGTTGCTACTTCATAACTGTAACGTTGCTACTGTTATGAATTGTAATGTAAATATCTGATATGCAGGATGGTCTTAGGCGACCCCTGTGAAAGGGTCGTTATACCGCCAAAGGGGTCACGACCCACAGGTTGAGAACCACTGCTTTAGAGCTACAGACACATTTTCCACTTCCCCCCTTTTTAAAATCTAACCTGAAAAATCAGATTTCAGTTCCTGTAAGATTCTCGTTAATGGAAATCACTGCTCCCAAAATACATCCTATATGAGAGCAGGAGGGGCTTGGAAGCCCCGGGTCAGCCTCCCCCATTCTAGGAAGGCAGAGACCGGGCTGCAGAGTGACCTGAGGGTGCACTGCGTGCAGTGACAGATTTCAAACCACGCCCATCTGACTCTGACTGCTCTCTTCCTGCAATAGAACTGAGAGCCTCTCACGGCCCCACTGAGGGACCGTACCACCCCTCCTATCCCAGTCCGTTTTCCCAGACACATCTAACCTTGGGGATGACATATTGTCTGAATTTCGTGTCCTTGGTCACGGCACGTGGAACATTAGATGGAACGAGGGTGATGTATCTTTGTATCTCATTCAGCACAGCCTCTGTGTAAGGCATCTTCATCTTGTCCTTCAAGGAGGGCCTCTGGTTGTGTCCAATCACACTGTCAATTTCTTCATGAACTTTGGCTGCAGAGACATGAATCATGAATGCCACTCAAGAGATGTGTTCCCTGGGTACCTGGAAATTACCTGAAATGCTTGCCATGTGCAGCAGAACATGGCCTAGAAAAGGTTCCCAATGTCAAAGACTTGTTGTTAAACAGTCCATTGCTCTGCTCCTGATGGAATTTCTCTTTTTAAAAAAAATATATTTTATTGATTTTTTTACAGAGAGGAGGGGAGAGGGAAAGAGAGTTAGAAACATTGATGAGACAGAAACATCGATCAGCTGCCTCCTGCACAGTCTGTGCTCCCAACCAAGGTACATGCCCTTGACCGGAATTGAACCTGGGACCCTTCAGTCCGCAGTCCCACGCTCTATCCACTGAGCCAAACCAGTTAGGGCTGGAATTTCTCTTTTCTATTTTGCTGTAAATGCCAGAGACTTGCTGAAGGAAACATAAAGGCTGGATTAACTATCTTCTCAGCTTCCTGGCTTCATTGGTTTGTTCTCATGTCATGGGTGAGGCAAGGACCTTTGTAGCAGGGATTATGCTGAGCCCATGATTCCTGGCAAAGCAGCTGTAGGGGGACATGTTTGATCCTCATTCTAGCGGGAGCTGCTTCTTTGTCACCTTCATCCAGTCTCCTTCTAGTTTTGTGGGGATGGTAAATACCATTTTGTTGAGCAGCATAAACACTGACCTTTATAAGGCCTGTGCTCTGAGAATG
>NW_005872667.1:44880-47694 GCF_000147115.1 Myotis lucifugus | reverse complement strand
ACCAGTTCATACTGTTCATCAGATTATTTATTCACTTGATTCTTAGATTCACTTGTTGATAGATGCGTATTTGTTGTTCATAATTTGTATCTTTACCTTTTTCTTCTTCTTCCTCTTCTTAAAGGATACCTTTCAGCATTTCGTATAATACTGGTTTGGTGGTGATGAACTCCTTTAGCTTTTCCTTATCTGTGAAGCTCTTTATCTGACCTTCAATTCTGAATGATAGCTTTGCTGGATAAAGTAATCTTGGTTGTAGGTTCTTGGTATTCATCACTTTGAATATTTCTTGCCACTCCCTTCTGGCCTGCAAAGTTTCTGTTGAGAAATCAGCTGACAGTCGTATGGGTATTCCCTTGCAGGTAACTGAGTTTCTTTCTCTTGCTGCTTTTAAGATTCTCTCTTTGTCTTTTGCTCTTGGCATTTTAATTATGATGTGTCTTGGTGTGGTCCTCTTTGGATTCCTTTTGTTTGGGGTTCTCTGCGCTTCTTGGACCTGTAAGTCTATTTCTTTCACCGGGTGGGGGAAGTTTTCTGTCATTATTTCTTCAAATAGGTTTTCAATATCTTACTCTCTCTCATCTTCTGGCACCCCTATAATTCTGATGTTGGTACGCTTGTAGCTGTCCCAGAGGCTCCTTACACTATCTTCGTATTTTCGGATTCTTTTTTCATTTTGCTTTTCCGGTTGGGTGTTTTTTGCTTCTTCGCATTTCAAATCTTTGACTTGATTCTTGCCCTCCTCTGGTCTGCTGTTGGGAGTCTGTATAATATTCTTTATTTCAGTCAGTGTATGCTTACTTTCTAGTTGGTCCTTTATCACACCATCGAGGGTCTCATTAGATTTCCTGTACATCTCATCAAGTTTATCGACAGCCTCTAGAAGCCTCTTGAGAGACCTCAAAAGTGTGGTTTTGAATTCTATATCCAGTAGCCTGCTTTCCTCCGGTTCTGTTCTTTGTGGCCTGTTTCTTTGTCTCCGCATTTTTTTATGCTTCGCTGTGTCAATAGAGTGGCTTTCCGTGTTAAGTGTCCCAATTACCTGAGGTAGACACTCTTGGTGCACCCCCTTGTGGTCTTTGTGCACAGTCTTATTGTAGTTAAGCCTTGATTGTTGTAGGTAATTACTACTTGACCTCCAGGCCAACTGGCTGTCTGCTTTGTGTTAAATAATGGTAAAAGTCATAGTGACAGTCAATGCATATAACATTAGGTAACTCATTTAATCTTCACAGCAACCTAATGAATTAGGTGCTATGAATAACTCATTTCACCTTGACATCATATGGAGGACAGAGAGGTGACGTAATCTGCCCCAGGTCTCCAGCCAACGAGCCACAGAGTTCAGATGAACCTAGGCAGTCTGGCCACTAAACTCAGAGTCAGCCTATTGCTTCTCCTAACGTATTGTCTGTGTAGGTCTGGATGTGCAGACCTAACCTGAGCAAGGCTGTTTATACTTTTACTAGAGGCCTAGTGCACAAAATGTGTGCACAGGGAAGAGGGTGTCCCTCAGCCTGGCCTGCACCCTCTTCAATCTGGGACCCCTCAGGGGTTGTCCGACTGCCAATTTAGGCCCATACCTATGGGATCGGGCCTAAACCGGCAGTCAGATATCCCTCTCACAATCCCGGACCACTGGCTCCTAACCACTCACCTGCCTGCCTGCCTAATGCCCCCAACTACCCTCCCCTACCAGCCTGGTTGCCCCCAACTGCCCTCCCTGCTGGCCTGATCTCGCCCCCAACTGCCCTCCCCTGCCAGCCTGATCTCCTCTAACTGCCCTCCCCTGCCGGCCTGATCTCACCCCTAACTGCTCTCCCCTGCTAGCCTGATCTCACCCCTAACTGCCTCTACCTCGGCCCCTGCCGGAGTCCATTCATTGTCTTCACTAGCTGAGTTTAAACAGAGACCCCCAAAAGCTAGTAACCTTTGAAGTCCTAGCAAAGGTCAGAACTGCACCACCCAGTTAATCTAGGAACCACCCAGTTAATTTAGGTAATAATAGCTGAAGCATCTTCACCTTAGTTCCCTTAATTCCCATTTATTATTATGTAAATCCTTGCTGATGGGCTAGTCTGCCTGTTAATGGGGTCACCTGCCTAAGGGCTATGCTATGAGTGCATCCCAGATCAATAAAAGCTTGGTGAGACCTAAGCACAGGGAGGAAGTCCTTCGGGACTTGCCCGCCTGGTCCCCCAATATTGCAAAATTATCTCGTGTCTTTTTCTTTCATTTGTTGTGCGGCTCCACTTTCAGATACCGAACCCTACTCCACGCAGAACGTGGAGGGAGTGTTACTCGACATCTGGCGCCCGACGGGTAATCTGGAAGTGCAGGTCTCGCTGGAGCGAGAAAAGGAAGTTTTCACCGAAAAGGTGTGGAAAACTCACCGAAAAAAGGTGAGGGGGATTCTACCGCACGCAATGCCCAGGATCAACTACAGAAGCCCGGGTCTGTAAGTAACTGGGAACGTTTTCTTAACCAGGCTAACAAACGGGGCAGGATTTGGCTTTAAAAAAGTAGATTCGGCTTTAAAAAGGTATATTTGGCTTTTAAAAACTAAGAAACTTTATTATAGGCTTTTGATTTGCATGTTTAAAGTATTAAAATTTTAGAAGGTAATCTTTTACAGTTTTTGCATGTTATTATAGAACATAACCTTTGTTTTTCTTGAAAAAGGTACTCTTTTAGATCAGGCTGGAAAAAAAAAAATAGTGCCATGGTCATCTTAATGTGTTTTCTTGTCCAAATCAAAATCTTAATTTGTAGTTGGAATCTATCTGTAATAAGAAATGAAACCCCCCTGCCGAA
>NW_005872667.1:15029-44780 GCF_000147115.1 Myotis lucifugus | reverse complement strand
AGGTACGTGCCCTTGACCAGAATTGAACCTGCAACCCTTCAGTTCGGCTGATCTATCCACTGAGCCAAACCAGCTAGGGTACCACTTTCTTTTAGCATGTATCATTTTCTAACATATTTTTCCTCAATGTCTTATTAAACACAGATCTGCTGACGTTCTTCACTCTGTTAAAAAGAGACAACAGGCCCAAAATACAGTCACGAAACTGATATTTAATACCTAACCTAACTAATCTCAGCCTTTTGAGGAAATGTAACTTTCAACCAGTTAATCTGTAATTTCCTGGTCAAGACTAGTGAGGTAATCCGCCCAATAGACACCCCAAAGGAAAGGGCCTTCCCTGAAATGTTGCACTTTTTGCTAGAAACTTCGTTTCTCTGCCCCCTTCTCCCTATAAAGGGCTTTCATTTTATATAGCTCCTGGGATCTCTTTCCTATTTGCTAGATGGCATGTTGCCTGAATCATTGAATAAAGCTAATTAGATCGTTAAATTTATTCAGTTGCATTTTTTTTAACAGCTTTATCTTCACAACAACCCTATGCAAGTATTTACCAGTATCTATGTATCTGAATTTCATAGAAGAAAAAATTGAGGCTCAATGAGACAAGTACCCTGCCCAAAGTCACACAGCTGTTAGGTGGCAGAAGTATGATTGAACTCTAGATCTATTTGATGGCAAACTCCTTAATCTTTCTACTATGCCACACTTGCCTCCTCTAAAACAAGATCAAGTCCTTTTGACTGCTCCTTATACTTCTTTGTAGCCCCCACAGTGAGTAGCACAGCATCGCACATATGTCTCCGGGAACTCACAGATTAATTATTTTCACCATGCTTCTGTGCTGATTTCATGACAATGTCGAGTGTGAACTATTTAAAAGAAACCATTTTTCATTAAAAATGTTTATTTTGCTGAAACCGGTTTGGCTCAGTGGATAGAGCGTCGGCCTACGGACTAAAAGGTCCCAGGTTCGATTCCGGTCAAGGGCATGTACCTGGGTTGCGGACACATCCCCAGTAGGAGATGATGCAGCTGATAGATGTTTCTCTTTCATCGATGCTTCTAACTCTCTATCTCTCTCCCTTCCTCTCTGTAAAAAATCAATAAAATATATTTTTTTAAAAAAATGTTTATTTTGACAAAACTAAAGGGGACACAACTTTGAGGCTGCAGTTGACAACCCATTACAGCTATCTAGAATGCATCAGAGATGCTAATTTTCATAGAGAGTTTCAGGCAACTAGCGAGAGCCAAATTTCTAGTAAGGGCAGTTATGCTCTGCAGTTAATTTGCTGATCTCTATCTTGCCCTGTACTCAATTATGACATCCAGGATTGATCCACTTTAAATATATTTTTAAAGCTTGTTAAAAATGAAAGCAAAAAAAAACTCTACCAAGTTTCTAGCATTTCTATTAATACCGTGTGCAGATGGAGCAAGTACACAGGTCCCTGTGGTTTCATTTCCTCATCTCTAAACAAAGGGTGAAACTTAATGCCCATATCCATCCTGAGGGCTTCAGAGATCTGTGAAAGGTCAGATGAATAATCTGACCTTTGGTTATTCAACAGCCTAATCTAGGTGGAACAAAAATGGAGCTGCTATAGTCTTGGCTGTTCTAAATCATTCCTTGTGTCCTGGTCATTGACTTTCTGTTTCTTAAAAGTAAACACCACCTCAAAATATGCCACTTTGGCACAAGGATTATTTAGAGCTAAAGACACATAAAATACAACAGGTTCGCCGAAACCGGTTTGGCTCAGTGGATAGAGCGTCGGCCTGCAGACTGAAAGGTCCCGGGTTCGATTCCGGTCAAGGGCATGTACGTTGGTTGCGGGCACACCCCCAGTAGGAGATGTGCAGGAGGCAGCTGGTCGATGTTTCTCTCTCATCGATGTTTCTAACTCTCTATCCCTCTCTCTTCCATTCTGTAAAAAATCAATAAAAAATATATTTAAAAAAAAAAAAATACAACAGGTTCAAGAAGGGTATTCTAATCCCCCTTTTTCTTCCTGGAAAGAGGGTATAAAAATGCCCTCCTTACACCAGGAGAGAAGACACCATTGACAAGGAAAACATTCTGAGATGTCCTAAATTAAACTACAAGCTGGCAGAGGATAGGAGGAAGGCACAAGGAAGGTTAGTCAGTTAAAAACCTTGAGGGGAAAGCAACAAAAGACGGCTTATTTTCCTGAATATATATTGAAATTTTGAATTAAATTCCAAGAGGCTGTTTCTGAGGTTATCTAGATAGAATAGCCGATGAATGAACTTTCCAAAGTATTGCCCACAACCAATCCAGAAAGAGCAAATACTTTCTTACAGACTATATACCTATCCCAAAACTAGTTCTGCTTCACCTTTTCCTGCCCCTTCTATCTATAACCAACCTAAATTCTTTCAAAACCACTTACTCATTCTATAAAAGCGCCAGGTCAACCCCAGGATGTCAGACATGTTTGCCTCTCCACCTAGCTCTACTGCTGGCAGTTTCCACTGCATACCTCAAAACCCGGTGCTTTTTCCAGCTGGCATATGGCTCAATATGCCCTTTCTTTCAGGAAAAACTGTAAAGCCCAGGACGCAAGCCGCTGTCACAAAGAACCAAGAGACGCTTCTCATGCAAAAGGCAAAGGGTTTATTTAGTTACCAACATGTTGGGGCTTACCAGCTTACTCTGAACGCAGCAGAGCAGCGGCTGCAAGCCCTGACTAAGAGTTTAAGCACAGGTAGCAAACGGGGGAAGCAAACGGGGGAAGCAAACGGGGGGAGCAAGCGGGTCATTCTTCTGGGAATCTTGGCGCCGTTGTGAATTAATGCCTGTCTAGTTTCTTATCAAGTTGCTAGTTTTTCAGTTTAATTGGGCTGCGGCCATCTCCCGTAACCTCCCTGCTGCAGCTGTCTCCCATAAAAGTTGTTTGTTCTTTCTGCCCCTTCTGACCTTTCCTGATTACCCTGGTGCCGTTTGTTCCATACCCTCCTGACCTGATTATATTGGCACCTTTCATTCCCCCCTTTTTCTGTGGACGGTTTCTAATCTTAGAGACCTTCGGGTTCGGCCGGGGCTGAGTACTGTTGCCTGATAATCAGGAGTTTAATATCCCCTATTCTCTGTTGTATGAATCCTATGATTCTATTTATAATACAGGGTCCTATGGAGAGAATTAACAGTAGGATTATAAGCGGTCCTGCAACTGCTGACAACAGGGTTGTCAACCATGGCGACTGTGTGAACCAAGATTCAAACCTGGGGCAAGGTGGAGGGTCTAGCCCTCACCCTTTCATTCCACCGTTGCTAGAGGCTCGTACTGGGCCTGGTGGAAGGGAAAGAAACCATTTTAGCTTTAACAACTTCTATTGAAATAGGATTTTTCTTCTTAAAATTTCTCCATGGCTATCAAAAAGTCAAATTAAGATTAATTTATCTATTGTCCTGATGTTTGCATAAACACAACAAGAATGGTAACTGACCACCTTTGCTGGAATCTCATGGTTGAATCTTAATGTGCCCCGTAGGGCCAGGAGGCCACGCCACCCAGCTGCCATCAGGCCCGCCTGCAGTATCTGCTGAGTTAGGTGAATTCTTCACCTGTAGCAATTCCACCTGAGCCCACGCTCCAGGCTTTAAGCCCATCTCAGTAGCCCTCCTACTTGTTGCGGCCCAGAGCGTATGGGGGTTCCGCAGGAACGTAGAGGCATCCCTACTGCTCCCCTTTTACTCTTACCAACCGCCAGTGATGGTAGGGCATCGGCCTGACGCTCCAGCGCCAGCCATCTTCAAGGCTTCCAAGCAGGATACCAGGCTTTCTTTGTGGCATTTTTACTGGCTTCAAGTCTTTAGAGAAACATGCTACTCCAGCCAAAGTTTTTCGTTAACAAAACCACTATTAGGAACCGGTCTTATTGAATCTATGCAAAGAAATGTTTTGCCATGTTAGCATCGCCAAATTTTGGAGGAATTACATAAGAAGAAAGACATACTGATCTACTCTAAGATTTTCTGACTTTCCTTGCCAATTCCTTTTAATTGTTGGCATTAAACTTTCTTTTTATGTATAACTATGCTTCAGACTTTTTACTCTAAACAGGCTTTTTTTCTCTTTTCAGACTACCCCTGACATGGGCATGGTCATAAAGGCCTGCAAGCAGTACACAGGCTGCCAACTGTTAGCTGTCTCTCAACAGAGACCAAAACCTGATGGGCACTGTTCCCTGCCCGGGTGGGCACCTGCCCTCTTGGCAGCTAGGCACCCTTTACTTTTTGGGGTTTACCCCACATAGTACCCTTCTAGGACAGCCAATATACATTTAAACCTGCAAGAGAATTAAAGGTTAATGTGACATATCAACATAATGAAACATAATATAGGCATCATGGCCGCTTTAGGCAGCCACATCTTCTGCTATTAAACATGTGATTCTATAAATTGTCTTTGTCTCTTTGGAGCCATGTCCATGAAGATGCAGGCATCATCTAAGTCTATTGTGGGGGCTCCTGGCGACAGGAGTGATCGCGAGTCATGTTACCAGCATCAGGCAGGTGGAGCACGCTGTAGCTTGGCTGCGTTGATCTCGATCGACGCTCCATTTGGTGATGAAGTCTGTTTGGACCATGGATGGGTCCGCTGACCGGACGTAGATGTGATGGACCCAGGTCTCGACGTCGTCGTCAGCACCACGGAGTAGGGTGTAGGGACCTTTCCATCGAGGCTCCAGGTGGTGCCTTTTGCCTGGGTGGCGCCAAGGCGCAGCCAAAAGTCCTCGTGTGCCCTCTGGAGCCCTCTCAAGGAAAGAGACAATTCTTGCAGCAAGAAAGTCAGTACATTTGACCAGATTCATTCCCGCCCATTTTTACAGATTCCAAGGCCCATTGTCTTCCTTAATCAGTACTGGCCTGTATTATCTAATTTAGCACAGGCAGGAGGAAGGGCCCATTAAATCTCTCTGCTCTGAGGAGCTCTGAGCCCCACCCTTGAATGTTCCAATCAGACTAGAAAAGCCACAAATACCTTTTAAATCTACCTCAGAATTTCAAAATTTCAACTCAATACAGAAATATCACAGAATAAATCAAAGTCCCTAGTACATAAACATAGACAGAAATTTTTACTAGTTAGGCGGGCCGATTCCTCCTTTGACAGAGAGCAAGTGCCCTTGGGAAAAGGCATTTTGCTATTGGTTAGAGCATTCAGCCTGAAATTAAATATTTTTTCTCACAGATTTTCACATTTATATGAAAATAATTATATCTAAGTAGATATACAAACATCAAATAAATATTTACACTTACACCCTTTCAGTGAACAAATACTTTTACAGTCTTGGGATCTTGAGCAGATAATAGAAACACTGCCCAAGTCCCCTGATGGGGGCCTGACAGGAACAAATGTGGGGACCTCTGGCTGGGGGGGGGGGGGGTATAAAGTTTCCATTCCTTTCTCGGCACTGCTAAGGACAGGATCATTGGAGAGGTCTCTTCACCTAGGCAAGGCTGTGCTGAGCCATCTGGGGCAAAAGTGGTTTCTGCTTCCATTTTGGCTAAAAGGTCTCTGCCCCTGTATCATTCATAAAGTTCACAGTCTGGCCCCCGATTTTCATTTCGACCATCAACTCATGGGGGCCCAGCTGGAAAGAGCCCAGCCTGTCCTAGTCAGAGTCAGCTGTTGCCAGTCCGAGGAGGTCTGCCTCAGGCGGCTCTGGCCAACAGCGGCTGGGTGGTTTGGATGGTCTTGCCAGCTTCTTCTGGCCTGCTCCTGTCCTGCCTGCCTTTTCACTTCTGCTACTAAACCTTACTCTGTCCCTTTTTACTGGACCCAAGGCGGCAAGGTTTGAGCAATTTTAAAATTTTTTTAACATATATTCTAAGACAGTTGAGTTTGAGTTTGAGGAGGAGCTATCACCTATGTTGCAGGGAGGGATCAGGTTGCCTCCTCCTTAAAAAATACCTGAATAAAAGAACTAATCAAAACAAGGCTTAATTTCTAACTTCATTTGTCCCTGGGTGTGGACAGCAAATGACACTAATCAGATTGACATGATCTATTTAACCTTTGTTTAGGAAGGCAAATGCAAATCATTTACTCCCAAATGTCCTTGGTTTAGGGAAGATGGGATTTCTGCTCAGTTTCCCTATTCTGCTTGTTTCAGCTTATTGGCTTATCATGCATTCAACTTTCTTTCTACATTTCTCTTTTTTTTTTTCACATATACAATCTTCACAAATTTTACACTTTCAAATTAGCCTTCAAACCTTCTATGTCCTTCAAAAATGCATAACCATACCTCAGACCTTCCATTAAGTATTTTTCTTTATCTTTCTTCCATGGCACCAAAGCTGTACATTCCAGTTAGTTGGAACTCTGAGCCTTAATTAATTTTTAAGGTGACATGTAAGTAATTAACATTCCTCAGATTTAGCAATACATTCATATTTTTTTAAAGAGACACAACCAGAAATTTCACTAGCTAAACAATTTTAAACAAAGACACATATTTAAACAATAAAGACAGATAACATTCCCCATTAAAAACTTTGAATCACCACGGCTAGCAATATCAGTTTGTGAGCATACAGGCCTTGTTGACGTCATCTTGGGATAGCTGTCTGCCTCTTTGTGGTCAGCGACTTCTCGTCCTCGAAAGGCCTCAGCTGTTTCTCGCCCTTGAAAAGTCTCTCATCTCCGTTGCAGATGGAGATGGGTGTCAGAGATGGGAGTAGATGTCCATTCACAGTCAGGTGCCTTTTCCAAATGAGAAATGTGAATCTAGAGCTAACTCCTTTAAGTTTAGCTGCACATGGGTCAGTTAGTGATACCTGGTAAGGTCCTCTCTTTGGTGTCTTTTCCAACACACCAAATCTCCTGGTTATAAGCCATGGTCTTTGAAATCTTCGTTGCCTGGGAGTGCACTGTGAAATGAATCTGTTACCAATTTGTTAGTTCCTATAATGCGGAATGTCTGCTTTTTACTTTTCCTTATATTTGGGAAACAAAAGATTTAAAGGTCAACAATATTTTAAATAATCATAAGAATAATTATTCTCAATTCATTCATTTTTTTTTTAATCAAACCAATAAGCAGCATATTTTAAATTCCTAATTATTTCGGAGAAAGCAAAAATTATTTTCTCAAAAATTTCTACATTCTAGACATTTAGCTATCACACCTATACAATTTCTTCCAATTCAATCCGAACCTTAAACTTTTAGCTGGCAAGTCAAATATTTAGCATTTCTTAATCAGTAACATTTTTAAGAATAAACTTCAAAAATATAAGACACAATTAACCAACAGATTCAATTCTACCCTCTATATTTCGTACGAGGCACATTCAGATTAATATTGTATATTATGTCTCTTCAAAATACCTAGATGAACGTTTTTTATCATTTGATTCAGTAAACTCCAAGGTCCCAAGTTCCTAGCAGCTATGGAAAACCACACCTGAGGCTGGCAAACAGGCCTGGCCCAGCCCTTGACTTTAAAACGACCATTTTTCTCTGGGGAAAGTCAAGAAGGAAACTTGTAATTACATAATTTCTTGAGATTCAAATCCAATTATTATTTTAAGGCATTTACTTTGGCAAATTTTTTTTTTGTAACAGACAATTTTACTGAATTTTCTTTTGGAGGCTTGCTGCTAGAACAAGCCTGCATTTCTTCCCTGGGTAAAATTCGCCATTTTTCTTAGGAAAGAATCAGTCTTGGGTTTTATTCTGGACATCTGTGAAGAGACGCTAGTTCAAAACTCTATCTAAATGTCCAAAAACAGGACAATTGCGCGCATTAGTTTTAAACCAGCTTTTCTCTTCACATGTGAACAGAAACCCCAGATGCATTTTCTAAATTTCGTAAAATTTTTACATTTCTAGCTGGGGCGATCTCTATGGGGAGAGGCCAGCTCGCATCCAGAGCCGCCGCCGCCGCCCCCGGCCTCCCGGGTGTCCGGCCCTCAGGCTCCGCGGGGGGGACCTTCCCCAGACCTTCCCCCGGACCCGACGCCGACGGGGGCCTCGCTGCTCCCGCCTCCCGTGAGCGATGCGCCGGCCCCGCCCCCCCGCGTTCCACCTGGCTCCACTCACTGCCACAAGCCCGGGGCCAACGCCGGCCAACGCCGGCCACCGCCGGCCGCTGCCGCCGCCGCCAGGCTCCGCGAACGAGTCCGATCCCGGCCCGAGCCCCCAGCGCCGCCCCCCGAAGGCGCGCCGCCGCCCATGGTGCCGAGCGCAGGCCCAAGCTGCGGGGCTCGGGCTGCCTGGGCTGCCGCCGCCTCTCCCAGCCTCCGGCTTCTTCCAGGCTGCGCGCTCGGGCTCCAGCTCCGGCCCAGCCTGCCGCCGACGGGCCGGAGGCAAAGCCTCAGGGCTGCCGCTGCAGCAGAGCCGCTGGTCTCGCGGCGCGCCGGCTTCGGGGCGAGGCTGCAGTCACGCCCACGCGGCTCCCGCAGCTTGCTCCCTCCCTCCCCCGCTCGGTTTATTATCACATCTTAACAGACTTCTTTGAGAGTTAAACATCCATCATTCCTAACATTTCCCAATTTCGAGGAGCTCTAAACCTCCCGCAATCCTTGGACTGATCATCCAAACAGAGGGGGAGAAAGGGGAGACCGCTTCAGGGAGTTGCGGCACTGCCATGATGAGGAGGCAGACTCCTTGAGAAGCGATGGCCATCCGACATTAATGTCGGACCTCTCGGGATGAACAAAAAGTCTGCCATTTACTCTTCCTGATGATAAAGGGAAAGGTTTTTAGCTCGTTCCTTGACTTCTGACCAGCGGTCCAGGGTCAGAGACAAAGGAGTAGAGACAGACTGGCCCATGACTTCAAACACACACACACCAATGACAAATAACAAGGAACAAAAAACAAGGACAGACACAACGCGTTGAGACAAAAATTGAAGGATCCAAAAAGAAGGATTTACAGAGCCAATTGACCTAGCTGGCAACAGAATTACAGAACCAGAAACAGAACCAGAATCAGAATCCGTATCTAACAGACGGAACAGACAAGAGTCCAGGCGTCCCTGGTCCTCTCCAGACTCCACCAGGGCGTCCCCCGGGGCTGTGGCCTGCGACCTCCCGACACGTCTGTCTGCCGCAGTCGGGGGAGGCTCACGCCCCTCCCCGACAGCCACCAGACCGAACAGATTTGCCAGCTCTGACTAAATTTGTGTTTCCAATATCTAAGCGATCGCTATTCAGAAAGGCGCCGTCACTTACCCCAAGAAGCGTCTGTTGGAACCCAGAGGCGGCTGCAACAAATATCTCGGTGGGACCTCCAAAATGTAAAGCCCAGGACGCAAGCCGCTGTCACAAAGAACCAAGAGACGCTTCTCATGCAAAAGGCAAAGGGTTTATTATTATTCTAGCATGCCAGGGCTGACAGCTTACTCTAAAACGCAGAGCAGCGGCTGCAAGCCCCGACTAAGAGTTTAAGCACAGGTTATATACCCCTCTAGCAAACGGGGGAAGCAAACGGGGGGAGCAAGCGGGTCATTCTTCTGGGAATCTTGGCGCCGTTGTGAATTAATGCCTGTCTAGTTTCTTATCAAGTTGCTAGTTTTTCAGTTTAATTGGGCTGCGGCCATCTCCCGTAACCTCCCTGCTGCAGCTGTCTCCCATAAAAGTTGTTTGTTCTTTCTGCCCCTTCTGACCTTTCCTGATTACCCTGGTGCCGTTTGTTCCATACCCTCCTGACCTGATTATATTGGCACCTTTCAGTACACATAAAGCTGCTATGAATATCCAGGTACAGGTGTTTGAGTGAACACGTATCCGAGGGTTCCGTCGCTGGGTCGTGTGGTGGTTGCATGTTCAGAGTTCTAAGAAACTGCGAGGCGGTTTTCCAGGGCAGCTGCACGACTTTCACCCCTTCCACCTGTAAGTGTGTCCAGGTCCTCTGCACCAGAGCCAGCGTTTGTGTTAGTAACATTTTAAAATATTTTGTTTGGTTGGTTCCCCCCCACCTTTGCTGATTAAAAGCTGCATATCCCATTTCTGGCCTTTTGGAAATGATACGTGTGTGTTTGTTAGTTAATTTTAAATTTTGGAACAATTTTAGACTTAACATAAAAATTCCAAATACAATACAGAGAATTCCCATACCCACTTTCCATAGTGTTAATATCTTATGCAAATAGGGTACATAAAGTCCATAGTCAGATTCCCTTACCTTTTCCGTAATGCCCTCCTGCTCAGGAGCACACCTGGCATGCCGCCTACAGCTGGTCATCGTGCGGCCTTGTCTCCTCGTGGCTGTGGCATCTCTCCGACTTGCCTTGTGTTTAGTGACCTTGACGGCTTGGAGAAGTACTGGTCAGCATGTATAGAATTCATCTGATGTTTTCCTCCTGCTGGGGTCATGGATTTGAGGAAGATCACACAGTAAAGTGCCATTTTCATCACAGTTGCATCAGGGCACATCTGTCAACATGACTTATCACGGCTGATGTTTGTTCAGTTTCTCCCCTGGAACTTACTCTCGGAAGGCGGTCACTATGCACAGTCCTTACACCTCAGGGCGGGGGAATAGGCCCCACACCCTTGAGGGCAGAACATCTATAAATTAGTTGTTACTCTTCAGTAGGGGAGATCTGCGCCTTTCTCCCACGTGTATTTGTGTACTTAATCATTTACATTAGTTGGACTCATGGATATTTTTATACTTTGAGTTATAATTTAATACTAGTTTTGTTTTCTTAAATTGTTAAGTTTGGCCACTGTGTCCCTTAGACGTGCCTCCAGCATTGTGAGGTGTTAAGCACTTGCTTATTACCCGGCTCTGCAAGATACTCCAGGCTCAGCTAGTAAGTGTCCTGCCCAGCCCTCTAGTCAGTTATTTCTCCGCGGATCCCTCACCTGTCTTGTTGGAGAATGGTGTGAGAAACCCAGACCTGGATACTAGGCGTGCTCATTGCTAATACGTGTCCTTGCTTCTCAGGCACTCCCAGATGACAGAGCAAGGACATGTGTGTCTGGATACTCACCTGTGTGTTTACACATCTGTAAATATCCCCGTATGTAACCATTTGCTTCGATATTAAGCTAAACATTCTGATGTGTCCAACTCTAATCCATTACCACATGGATCATTCTAGCCTCCTCCCTGTCCCCTACCTTTTCATTTTTTTATTGAGCTATATAATTCACACACCATAAAATTCACCCTTTTAAAGTATAAAATTCACTGGTTTTAATATGTTCACAAGGCTGTGCAGCCATCCACTGTCTAATTGCAGGCATCTTACCATTCCCCAAGGAAATGCTGTGCCCGTGAGAAGTCATGCACCTTCCCTTTTCTCTCCCCAGCCCCTGACAAGCAATAATCTTCCTTTCTCTGTGGATTTGCCTGTTCTGGACATTTTATAGAAATGGAGTCATACAGTGTGTAGCCTTTTGTGTCTAACTCCTTTCACTCAGCATAATGTTTTTGAGGTCAGTCCATGTTGTAGCATGTGTCAGTGCTTTGTTCCTCCTATGACTGAATAACCCATTGTATGGATGTACCACATTTCATTTACCCATTCATCAGTTAATGAACATTTAGCTTGTTCACACTTTTAGGCTATCTAATCTAATAAAAGAGAAACATGGTAATTAGCGTACGACCACTACCCTTTTCATTGGCTAATCAGGGTGATATGCAAATTAACTGCCAACTAAGATGGCGGTTAATTTGCATATGTAGGCACAATGCAGGGAGGCGAAAGGGAAAGCAGGAAGAAGCCCCCTGCCACTGACAGTGATCGGAAACCCAGGGGGGAGCTAAGAGCCGGGGGGCAGGGCCCCCAGCCATGATCGGAGAATCGGGCGCCTTTGCCGCCCTGGCCAGTGATAGCAGGAAGTAAGGGTGGAGCCAGCGATGGGAGCTGGGCACGGGCGAAGCTGGCAGTCCCGGGAGCTAGGGGTCCCTTGCCTGGGCCTAAAGCGGAGCCCGCGATCGCAGGGCCACTGCAGCTGTGGGTCCCCGCTGCCCAGGCCGGATGCCTCAGCCAGAGGCGTCCGGCCTGGGCAGGGGTGGAGCCTGCAACCGCGGGGAGCTGGGGGTCCCCTGCCCAGGCCTAATGCCTCCACCAGAGGCCTTAGGTCTTGGCAGGGGCAGTGCCAGAGATCGTGGGTAGCAGGGGCGGAGCCGGGAATGGTGGGAGCTGGGAGTCCCCTGCCCAGGCCTGACACCTCTGCCGGAGGCCTCAGGCCTGGGCAAGGGGCCGATCCGGTGATCGTCGATCGGAGGGTGATGAGGGTCAACTCCTCTGGCCGAGGCATCAGGCCTGGGCGGGGGGCGGAGCCAGCAATCGGAGGGGTCTGGGGGTCCCCTGCCCAGGCCTGACGCCTGGGCCAGAGGCATCAGGCCTGGGCGGGGGGCAGAACCAGTGATCGGGGGAAATGAGGGTCCCCTGCCCAGGCCTGACGCCTCTGGCAGAGGCGTCAGGCCTGGACAAGGGGCCGATCCTGTGATTGGAGGGTGATGGGGGTCAACGCCTGAGGGCTCCCAGTATGTGAGAGGGGGCAGGCTGGGCTGAGGGACACCCCCCACCCCCACCCAGTGCACGAATTTTGTGCACCGGGCCCCTAGTTGTGAATAATGCTGTTATGAACATTCATGTACAATTGTTTGCAATAATGGGCATTTTCATTTCTCTTGACTTATATACCTAGGAGTAAATTGCTGGGTCATGTGGTCACTGATGTTTAACATTTTGAGGAACTGCCAAAGTGTTTTTCCAAAACTGCTGCACCATTTTATATCCCCACCAGCACTGTAGGAGGGTTCCAATTTCTCCAAATCCCTGTGAACACTTGTTATTTTCTCTCTTTTTTATTTTAGCCATTTTAGTGGGTGTGAAGGGATATCTCGCGGTTTTGATTTGCATTTCCCTGATGGTTGATGATGCTAAACATCTTTTTATGTGCTTATTGGTCATTTGTATACCTTCTTTGGAGAACTGTTTGTTCACATTATTTGCCCATCTATCAATTTGGTTATTTCTTGTGTGTGTGTGTGTGTGTGTGTGTGAGAGAGAGAGAGAGAGAGAGAGAGAGAGAGAGAGAGAGAGAGAGAGAGAGAGAGAGAGAGAGAAAATGTTTATTTCCATTATGCTAAGCAAAATAAGCCAGTCAGAGAAAGACAAGTATTGCATGATCTCACTCACATGTGCAATCTAATGAACAAAATAAACTGGTGAACAAAATAGATCCAGAGACATAAAAGCATGGAACAGACTGTAGAATCTCAGAGGGAAGGTGGTGAGTGGGACGAGAGCAAAGAACTTGTATGCATGTATGCATAACCCATGGACACAGACAATAGGGTGGTGAAGGCGGGGGGCGGGGGTGGCGAGAAGAGGTCAATGAGGGGGAAAGGGGACATATGTAATACTTTCAACAATAAAGATTAAAAAAGTTTTTTTCTTCAGCCCCAATGTCAAAAAAAAAATGATTTGGGGGTGGAGGGGATAGGACAACTATTAAATGTAGTGAAGAAATTTCATAGGCCTAAAAGAACTATTAAAAGGAAGAATGAATTAGATTTATATCGTGAATAGAATCCTACTTATAAAAACACAAATCAGCTTGAATTTCTGAATAATTAGTAAGATTCAAAGTGACAATTTTCTATTGCAATCTCATTCTTAATGTTCTCCCAGAATCCTTAATCCTGGGAAAAGCGGAGCAAAATATGGCCAGAGGTTCATACCTTTTTTCCAACATTATTCCACCAGCCATCAAAGGTAATAAAGATTTAGCCACGGCAGATGCGAGCTCCAGGTCAATTCTCTCCATTCTCTTTTGCTCTGCACTTTAGTTGATCTAACAAAAGCTTCTGACATCACACTTAAAGCTCCTCAAGATAAACCAGAGTAAGAAATCCCATTTGCTTCCCTACTCAGTTCAAACCCATGTTTTATTTTTAAAGTAGTTGCATATTCTGTTATGCACTGTAATAGATTGTGATGAAGGTTGTAAAGAGCTAATAAATGTGTGGGCCTCTTAATGTGCAAAACCAAATAATTCCTAAAAGAGTTGTAATCTTTTATAAATAATCTTTAAGTTTCCTGTAAATGTGAAAAACTTTGAACAGATTGTTAAAGCCTATACTTAATACAAACAACGTAGAAGGTAGGGCAGGGTGTCATTCTGAGACCTATCTTGGCTGGTTTCTGGGTACCTTGTGGCGAAATTGAATCCCACTCGGAAGCCTGTGCTTGCTCTGTCCCCTAATGGTGGCCACAAGCCTTTCTGGTTATTTCTTTTTATTGTTGAATTGGAAGAGTTCTTTTTTATTTTCTGGATATTACACCCTTATCAGATACATGCCTTGCAAATATTTTCTCCCATTCCATGGGTTATCTTTTCATTTTCTTGATAATATTCTTTTCCAATTTTTAAAATTCTTTATGAAAGCAAATTCATTATATTTACATGAGATGCATCTTTTTTGTATCCCCATTCCTTCACTTCTCTTACTCTTTGGCAACCATCAGCTCGTTCCCTATATCTATGGGTCTGTTTCTCTTTTGTCCATTTATTTTATTTTGGATTCCACATATAAGTGAAATCATGTGGTGTTTGTCTTTCTCTATTTGATTTATTTCACTTAGCATAATACTCTCTAGGTCCAGCCATGCTATCTCAAATGATAAATTTCATTCTTTTTATATATCTGAATAATATTTCCTTGCATGTACATCCATGTCTTCTTTATCCATTCATCTATTGATGGACATCTAGGTTGCTTTCATATCTTGGCTATTACTGGTAATACTGTAATAAATGTAGGGATGCATATATCTTTTTGATTAGGTGTTTTTTGTTTCTTTGGATAAATACCCAGAAGTAGAATTGATGGATCATATAGCAGCTCTATTTTTAATTTTTTGAGGAATCTCTGTACTGTTTCTACAGTGGTTGTGCCAGTTTACAATCCCACCCACAACAGTGTCTGAGGGTTCCCTCTCCACATTGTGCTAACACTGATTTGTTGATTAATTGATGATAGCCCTTCTGACCAGTGTGAGACGATACCTTGTGGTTTTAATTTGCATTTCCCTGGTGATTAGTGATGCTGAGCATCTTTTCATTTGTTGGCCATCTGTGTGTCCTCTTGGGAGAAATGTCTATTGAGGTACACTTTCCATTTTTTAATTAGATTTGATTTTTTGTATTTTTAGTGTTAAATTGTATGAGTTCCTTATGTATTTTGGATATTAACCCCTTATCTGATGTGTCATTGACAACTATCTTCTTCCATTCAGTAGGTTATTTTTTTTGTTTTGTTGATGGTTTCCTTCACTGTGCAAAAACATTTTAGTGTGATGAAGTGCCCTTTGTTTTTTTTATTCTTTTGTTTTCTTTGCTTGATGAGACATATCCCCCCCCCCCAAAAAAATGTTGCTATGAGTGATTTCAGAGAGTTTACTGCCTATGTTTTCTTCTAGGAATTTTAGCGTTTCAGGTCTTACATTTAAGTCCTTCATTTATTTTCTGTTTATTTTTTATATGGTATAAGAAGGTGATCTAGTTTCTTAATTTCTTTTCTTTTCTTTCTTTTTTTTTTTTTGCATGTATCTGTCTAGTTTTCCCAAAGTCGCTTAATGAAGAGACTGTCTTTACCCTATTGAATATCTTTATCTCTGTTGTCATAGATTAATTGTCCATATAAGCAAGCATTTATTTCTAGGCTCTCTTTCCCAGTCCATTGATCCATATATCTGTTTTTATGCCAGTACCATGCTGTTCTGATTATTGTAGTGGTATAGTATAGTTCGATATCAAGGAGCATCATACCTCCCACTTTGTTCTTTCTCAAAATTTCTTTGGCTATTCAGGGTCTGTTGTGGTGTCATATAAATTTTAGGATTAGTTATTCTAATTCTGAGAAGAATGCCACTTGTATTTTAATAGGGATTATATTGAATCTATATATTGCTTTAGGTAGTAAAGACATTTTAACAATATTAATCCTTTCATTCCACAAGTGGGTATAGCCTTCCATTTATTTATGTCTTCTTAATGAAGGTTTGGAAGTGGTAAACTTTTAGTCTTTATGTGTCCAAACATGTATTTATTTTGCCCTTAAACTTGAATGATGGTTTAGCTAGGTATAAAATTTAAGGTGCACAGTTATTTGCCCTCAACATTTTGAAGATACAATGCCTTCATTCTGTTATTGCTCAGATGCCCCTATCTAATTGTCATTCCTTTGTAATACTTTACCCTGTTATCTTTTCTCTTTCATGCTCTACAGTTTTACTTGATATGAAAAGCTCTCAGCTATTATTTCTTCAAATTAGTCTTACTACTATTTACTCGTTCCCCCTGTTCAGTTTCTCTTGAGAACCCACTGATACCTCGTAATCTATCTTTCAGGTTCTTTGAACTGCTTGTTCATCTCACTTGTGACTGGGTCTCCGTGTCGTCTTCAGTTCAGTTCCTCAATTCTACCTTTTAATTCACTAATATCACATGAGATCTTTGATTAGAGCCAAGTCTAGAATGTATGCCACTTGTTGAGAGTTGCTTTTGTTTTAAATTTTAATGTCCTTTATGTCCACCATTTCTAAATTTTCATTATCAACTATTCTCATTCAATTTATGCCTGTTTTGCTTCATAACAAGTATGGATATTGGTCCTTTACTTAAATAAGCCCATTTATTTAAAGTATTTCCCAGGCAGTTTTATATCGATTTAATCTGGAATGAATTTGTGTTCCTAATTGAAGAGTTTGTAGACCATCTTACTTAGCATGAGATTTCTTCATGGGTGGTGGAATTTTTTAATTTCAGGTTCAGTTTGAGTAAGAGGTTTCTTGGTTTTGTTTTTCTCTTACTTTCTCTCTTGACTAACTTCTCCCTGTCTGTGCTTTCGGTTACTTCCACCCCAGCCACCATCCAGGACCAGGCCTTATAATATAGTGATTTATTGGGAAAATGCGTTTCAGTTCCTAGACTTGAGCCTGTGTCTTCTTCCTTCCTAGACCCACAGGCTGCTATGAGGCCTCGCCCTGTGGTGTGCTAGAGACAGCTCCTATCAGCTCACAAAAATCAATGATTAAATTTTAAGGAATCTTGTGAGTTGGTTGTTAAACAGCCATCGTTTAATTATATGAACTCACCATTAAGTAAATACATTAAACAGTAAAGGTAATAAATACTCAAAACTTAGCATTTTCTAATTATCTTGCCATACATTTCTAATATCCATGCTCTAAAGGTTGCAGTATTTGTGTCCATGTAGTGGAAACACTATAGCATGGTGCTCGAGGCATCTCTTCCCGCTCCGGTTCAACAACATCATGTTGGTCATTTGAAAATGGCCATGATAAGCGTGTTCAAACCATGGAGATTAGGAAACATTACAAATCAGGCCTTTTTTGTGTGTGTGCATGTGTGCGAAATACTTGTTTAACATACCAGCGCAGCATTGCCCTGGCCCCGGGCACCGGGCAACAGGCAACAGCAGTTTTCTTCAGTCTCCTCCCGTAAACAGGCACTCCCGCCACCTCATTTCAAACGGGGGTCAGCTTCATTTCCTCCTCTCAGAAAGAGCTTTCCGTCCCGGTTATCTCACCATAAGTGCTTACCTCCCAGAAGCAAAGCACCCCACTCATGGCTCGGCCTTCCTGCTTGGTGTCTGGTCCATGGCATTATTCGTTTGGATGCTGAGGTTGCCTCTGTCCTTCGGTTTTCCCTTTTATGTGTTACCCATCATTGCTTTAAGCTTGAGGTGGGAAGATGTACATTAAATATTGAACATGCTGTTTCCATCTTGACCAGAACTCCATCGACATTATTTTTCATAGACATGTAACTTCAATCGTATGGCTCTCATAATGCCCTCAAAAGATTTCCTTCAGCCTTCGTCATCTCTCCCCATCATTCACCTTCTGTTCCTTGTCTGTTTTTCCCTAATGCTTTCCTGGACCAGTTGTTAGGACAAACATGATAACATCTATAATAATAAAAGCATAATATGCTAATTAGACCGGATGGCTGAACAACCTTCCAGATGACCTTTCAGATGACCTTCCGGACGAAGCCAGGGCTGAGAGGGCTGAGGCAAGCCGCCTTAGATGCAAAGGCCCAGCCCCTTGCACGAATTTCATGCATCGGGCCTCTAGTTGTATATATGAGCTATCCTTGAAGATTCTGGATGTCACATATGCTGCCTCTTAATTATTATACACTGAATAATAGTATGTGTGTAATATAATAATATATTACTGTTTCAACAAGAAAACATTGGAGCCCTAAGTTACCTAAATGGAAATCCTTGGCCCCCTAATGTTTTTTCCCTTCCCTGCAGGTGTCAAAGCTGTGTTCTCAGGCCACTACCACAGGAATGCTGGGGGTACCTACCGGAACCTTGACGTCGTGGTGTCATCTGCCATCGGGTGCCAGCTGGGCAAAGACACCCACGGGGTCCGAGTCGTGGTGGTCACCGCTGAGAAGATCGTTCATCGGTACTACAGTTTGGACGAGCTGAGCGAGAAGGGAATAGAAGGTGACCTGATGGACTTAATGAAGGAAAAGTGATGGCCGTTAGGACCCAGTCACTTCCACTTCCACTGTCTTTTAATTTTGCCAGAAACAGCAGCTTCTGAATAAAGAAGTATCCAGGCAGATTTGTGAATTTATGTCCTTTGCATAAATCAGAGCTGGGTCCTATTCTGAATTACATGTGAAGTAGAACTGCCTTCCCTTTAAGAAAGAGAAGGGGCTGAAGGAGGGTTGGAGCCTGGGAATAGGAGAATAAATGATGCTGGAATATCTCTGTATGCGTGTGTGAATAACCTTTCCTAATGATGTGTTTCTCAACCATCTCAAATTCTCTGTTGTTAAATCAAATTGTTTTCTCGCAGTTTATGATGAGTGTCTATCTATGTACCTCAATCCCAACTGGTATCCAGGTGTAATCCTGGGTAATCCTCGAACAAACTGCATCTGATCAGTTAAACTGTAGTCATGGCTCCGACGCTTGGCAACAGGAAGGTCATCTCCTCTCCCTCCTAACAAAGCAGACAACTCTCCTCCTACCAGAGCTGTGCAGGCGCTCATTTCCACACGGAGCTGTCAGATGCCGAGGCCTGTGCTGGTGATGCAGACGGTACAAGTCAGAGCTGAGTTTGCCTTCTTGGTGACTAGAAAAGTCACCTTTGCACATACATTAGCCATCTACAAAAGTCTCATCCAAGAGGCCAGGACCAGAGCCCTAAAGTCGCCTGGCGCACGTTCTGAGTCTATTCCGTTCACACTGG
Organism: Myotis lucifugus; assembly: GCF_000147115.1. Lineage (NCBI taxonomy): Eukaryota > Metazoa > Chordata > Mammalia > Chiroptera > Vespertilionidae > Myotis > Myotis lucifugus. Next base: position 25,523 of record NW_005872667.1, on the reverse strand, counting down.
ATGCTGCAGGAACTCCACAGGTTGCTGTCCTCATGCGATCAGAATGACTCTCCACTCCTGAGACGCTTCACTGTGTTGATGTTGACAGGAAAAGTGGGAATTGAGACAAGAGTTCTCAAAAGAATCAAAGCAGAAATTTCGGTGGGGCAAAAACTGCTTTCAGCCGCTTTAATGGAATTGGCGCCGCCTTTGATTCTCTGCCCCAGAGCAGGGGAGCGAGGATGGTGAAAATCGGCACTGTTTCCATGCCGTCTGCTTTGCTGCGTCTTCTCCGCAGCTCCTGACACTGTGCTATTTCATCCACGTGGTCTGCTCTGCAGATGTCCTGATGGGCAGGGAACGTGGGTTCTCCCAGTCCTGCCAGGAACACCTCACAGCGTCATGCAGTAGCACTCCCTCACCCCGAAATGCCTTCAACAACCCGCTGCTTACAAATGAACTGCAAAACCCATTAAGACTTTCTCATTAAAAAGTGTTAGTCAACGTAGCAAAACCATGAGAAAGTAAATAGAAAGATAATTGGATATGTAAATTTATAAGGAACAAAAGACAAGAAGTTAATTGTACTATAGATCGGTGACACACTAGCTCATTGTTACCTGGCACAGGAAAATTAAAAATGTTGAAAATTAGAATGCCCTTGTTTGGGGATTTTGCTGCGTTCTTGCTTTGTATTCATTTTTCTTTACAACAGGTGCGGAGATGAGTTCAGGAAGGGGAAACTCAGTAAGTGGCGTAACTAACAGCCACACATGTGGGGCCTGGGAGGCGGGAACACTGAGGATTAGCTGCCAGGATCATGTGCCCGGCCCATAAACACAGGCGTGGGCTCCTGGGAGGGGAGAGGGAAGCACAGGGGCTGACCCAGCGTCTCTGTGGCGTCACGGGTGCAAACGCTCTGGACTGTGGCACCGGAGTTTTGGTGGAGGATACGGAGATAATTAAAAGCAGCAGAAATTAAATTTACTAAGCCTCCCTCCCAAAAACCTAATAAGTAAAAGAACTGACTCAAAACACAGCAAGAATGTGCTAACAATAGGGAATCCTGTGAAACCTTCACCATTTTTAAAGTAACCAAACAGCAATATTCTCATGGTGAGAGGCTCAGGAAGACATTAGGAAGTGATTTTGTAAATAAGCACATATCATCCTGAAAATAGGTAAGTACCAATGCATCCACTTATGATTCCTTTTTCTTAAAAAAGGGATGATAAGCAAGTGCCTTCTACTGTGAAAAACAAGAAAACGCTCCTGGTCATACGTGCTGTTGGAGTGTTGCTTCTGTTCTACACGCTGTGTGAAGGGCTTTGGCTCAGAGAGGCCGTGCCGCTTGGCCGAGATCACACAGCTCTTCCGAGGGGAAGGACGGACCAAGAAGCTAGCAGCCCCACTGCTAAGCCTGTGCTCAACACTGTCCTCTCTTTCCTGGAAAATGCTTTTAATGGTGACAGTGGCTTGGTTGGTTGGGCGTCATTCCATGTACCAAGAGATCACCAGTTCAATTCGCGGTCGGACACATGCCCAGGTTTCCAGCTCAGTCCCCAGTGGGGGTCATACAGGCGGCTGCTGACTGATGTTTCTCTATCTCCATCTCCGTTCCTCACTCTGTAGAATCAATTTTTTAAAAAAATGTACCAGGTCTGCCCTTGGCAACACTACCATATTTGGCACCTTTGACCATCTCTCCTGGGCAAGAGCCCAGTGTTAGCTGGAGGGCCTGGGACTTCATCCGGGTTCACAGAGCCCCTTCTCTAAATTGCACCAGGTTCGTGGTGGCAAAGCCTGTCCCAGACGCCAGTTGTTCCAAAGGAAGAATTTTCACTGGAGGAGATGGGAAAGCAGAATTGAACTATAATGGGCCACAGGACACAGCTCTGCCCACAGCGGTAAAGGCTGTCAGATGACTCCGCACTTCCTGTTTACAGTTCCTGCCCCAGGGGTAGGGAACTTGGCATTCTCTCCAGCAAGGCGTGCCACCCGAATGCACCCCCTTCCAATTAGTCGTTGTAATTGGGGGGAAGACAAGGGGCTGCCAAAGGGGAAGGTCGTTTAAAGTGATCTCAAATTGGATGGCCAGCACTCTCTGCGGGCCCAGTGGGGAGATGATCATCTGCTTCACTTTTTACAATAAATAAGTTTCTCTCTCGTCTTCAGTGATGTTTCTCCCGAGGTTGGAAAATGGGTGGGGTGAATCCAGTAAACTTATGGAACTAGCAGACAGACATTTCATAATAGCGTGTGCTTTTCAGCATTACGAGATTGTGGGTCCCTGATAGAGGGATAAGGCAAACACTGAGGTTTATCTTATGTACTTGCAAAAGATGCCAAGTTATGTACATCTGTAGGTGCTATATACACACAATGCAGTTCAATGTTATAGTCTACGTTCTAACATGAAATCTTTTGAGGAAAGGTAGCAAAACATCATTTGCATTTACTTGAACTCTTAAAACTTATTCCCCAAGTAGTGCCTGAAACAGCTATGTGAGTCATGAAGTTAAGTGGCAATATTGTATTAAGCTGGGGGAGATGATTAGGAATAAACTGTCAAGGCAAGTTCCGTTAAAAGCTCTGTGTAATAGACACCAGGGATTTCTTGTTCTGGTAACCTTAGCAGTTGTGGTTGCATGTGCAAAAGAGAGTAATTGACAAGTGATACTGACTTTTCTTATAACTTCACAGAATACTGTCTTATGTCATCAGAGAGCTCATATATATATATATATATATATATATATATATATATATCCTATATAATAAAGATGTAATATGCAAATGGTTGTTACACCATGAAGCGTAATGACCGGATCATGGATCAGCAGGAGGGTTGGGCAGCGAGCTACAAGCAGGCGGCAGAGAGCTATTGGAGGGGGCAAGGCAGCAAGCTATGAGGGGGGGAGGCGGGGGGCGGGGCAGTGAGCTACTGATGCACAGATTTGTGCTCAGTGCTACTAGTATAGATAGATATAGATATATAAAATTCTTTGCTAGGAATAATGACTTCTAGCATCTTTCTAGAAAAGATTTACTTACTAAATTCTCTTTTTCCTCTCATTGATTTTTATTTCCATTATTCTTTTTAACATCAGTGATGATACAAACACAAAGTGTGCAGATTGATTTTTCCTTTAGGTTTTATCTATGTAAATAAAGTTGATTGAATATGAATAATTATCAGATACCTTTCGTTCTTCTTCATTATTCTACTCTGATACTTGTCTTTAAGAAGTAATTTTCTTCATGAGAGTAACTTTGCACCGCACCTCGAGTAAAGTCCAAACTCCTTCCCGTGGCTTCCCAGGCCCCACTCACTGCCCCCTCTGCCTCTCGGCCTGGTTCGCGCCGCCTGGCCCTCGCTGGCCGTCCCACTGCCCTTTGCACTGGTGCTTCCTCTGATGGACATTAGCTTCTGGTTGTCATTTTGATCTTAGTTCAAAAATCACTCCTGAGAGTGGCCGTCCCTCACCACCCTGTCTGTGGTCCGCTCTTCATCCCCAGGCAGCACCTCCTCACTCCCTGGTGCTTCCCTCAGAGGCATCATGAAGAAACGTGCCTGCTTCACGCTCTGGGTGTGTATCCCCCACCGGCATGCAAGCTCCGAACAGCAAGGACTTGTCTGTCTCATGTGCTCTCTTCCCAGTCGGTGCCTAGATCAGTGCCTGGGGCACCAGGAGGCTGCTCGGTGCATACTTGGCAATGAATATGGAGTAAAGTGAGCCAAGGTTATGGAAGTGGTGACCATCCCTATAGAGCTGGTGACCGTCGGTAGAGAACGGGTGGCCATCTGGCTTCCACTGAAGCCCTGCCTCCGGGTTGACCATCTGGGTGTGTTTGGGACCGTGAAAGAGCAGAGGTAGGGTGTGGCTTACTACCCCGCTGTATGAAAGTCTCTCCTTGGGCCTTCAAACTCTGCTTTCAAACTTTCATAGAAAAATTAGACAGTGTCGTCTCTTATACGGTCTTTGAAAGATTGAATTTGCTTTTCTTGAAACCACCACTGCAACATCATATTCTCAACTACATATTCTAGCTGCCCCAGATTTCCTGGAAAGCCATTAAGCGGAATTGCACCATACTTACCACACACGCTGCACCTCTTCGTCTCCCACGTTTGTCAGACAAGCCACGGGCCCCTGAGGGCAGGATCAGCATCGTTTCTCATCACCTGGCCCAGGGCCTGGCACGCCTTATAAATGTTTGTTCACTCCCTACTGATGGACTCCACTCAGCGACCCTCCCACATCATGAGCCTTCCCTCCGATTATTCCTCCCTCCCAAGACCCTGCCAAGCACCAGTAAACAGCATCCTTTGACTTCAGTGAGACCATTAAATATTGATGCTTCCTACGTCCCGGGCAGCCTTCTCTGTACCCCGCTGTCCCTGGGATGCTTTGACACCAGTAGCATTAATTAGCACTTTTGTGATGATAACTTCCACATAAACAACATATGAGGAGAGCCCTGGCCAGTGTGGCTCAGTTGATTAAGCATCGTCTCATGCATCAAGGATTTGCTGGTTCGATTCCTGGTCAGGGCACATGCCCAGGTTGTGGGCTTGATCCCCAGTAGAGGGCCTGCAGGAGACAACCCATCGGTATTTCTCACATCAATGTTTCTCTCTCCCTCTCCATTCCCCTTCCTCTCTGAAATCAATAAAAAACATTGAAAGAAAGAAAGAGAGAGGAAGAAAAGAAAAAGAAAGAAGGAAGGAAGGAAGGAAGAAAGGAAGGAAGGAAGGAAGGAAGGAAGGAAGGAAGGAAGGAAGGAAGGAAGGAAAAGAAAGAAAGAAAGAAAGAAAGAAAGAAAGAAAGAAAGAAAGAAAGAAAGAAAGAAAGAAAGAGAAAGAAAGAAAGAAGAAAGAAAAGAAAGAAGAAAGAAAGAATTTCTAAGCGGTGGAGTCACATATGCCAAATGCCAGCCGGACAGCATGACAGTGTCCCAAAGATGACTCAGGCACACGGTTCCAAAAAACATAATTCATCTCCCTTCTCGAAACACTTTCTCTTCCTCTGTTCCCGGTCTTGACGAGTGACATTGCTGCACCTCTTGAACTGGAAACCCAGCCCCACCCCTCCCTCTATCCCATGCGCCATGTCTGATCTCTCACCGCTGGGAGTAGCCCAGTGCCCTGGATCCGAGGCACAGTGGTTAACACCCAGAGCTCCAAACAGACTCTGAACCCAAATCCCATCTGGGCCACTGGCTGCCTGACGCGGGGCAAGTTTAACCTCTGTAAACCTCTACGTCCTCCTCTGCACAACAAGATAATGGCACCTGGGTGAGGGTTAAGTGCCTGCCTGTTGAGCGGTCAGCCCCTGCCAAGCACACAGTGGGCATCAGTAAACGGCATCCCCAGAGGATGGCTGTCATCCAGGTCACTGAACCATTGCCGCAGCCTCCAAACGAGTCTCCCTGCCTCTGCTATGTCTCTCCCCATCCAAGCCAGGGAAGGAGGGAGGAGGGGAGGCCGGGAAGGGAGGTGGGAGGAGAAGTTGTCTGGGACTGAGTCCCGGTCTGTCACTCAGTAACTCTGTGGCCTTGGGCAGGTAATGGCCTGTTTGGGGGACTAGGTTTCTTTATCTATAAAATGGGTACAATATAGCACCTTCCCTATAAGGTTTAAATGAGCTTCTTTCTTTTCTTTTTCTTCTTCTTTTTTTAATTGATTTCAGAGAGGAAGGGAGAGGGAGAGAGAATCATTGATTGGCTGCCTCCTGCATGCCCCCTACTGGGGATCGAGCCTGCAACCCGGGCATGTGCCCTTGACCGGATTTGAACCTGGGACCCTTCAGTCCACAGGCTGATGCTCTATCCACTGAGCCAAATCAGCTAGAGCTGAGCTTATTTCTTAATGCATTGGCATAGTGTTCGGTGCAGAATATGCACACGATAAGTAATTAATGATGCTGCTGATTGTCATCAAACATTACATGTTTGATTTTTCACACACCCCTCCCCCGCCCCAGAACAGATCCCTGTGGTACATCACAAGGGGCTCACTATTTCCTGACAACTATTCTCATGTGTTGAGTCTTCCAGATTGGCTCCTTAAAAATAGAATTATATTCCTGAATTCCTAGGATAAGATTGTTGGTGATAATTACAAAAGGCCCTGAGGATGGCTTTGGCAACCAGGAAAGGGACAAGAGAAGGGGGTGCAGTGACCAGCAAAGCAGCAGCCAGTATGTTTATAATTCAGCCTCGAAAGGAAAAAAGAAGTTGCCCCCTGGTCAATAAGGAGAGGACAGCAGAGCCACAGGGAAGCCAGCTAAATGTCCAGTCACTCTCCTGAGTGCCTCACCTATGAAAACAACCCAACCAAGTAAGTACTTTTATTGTCCCCATTTCACAGATGAGGACACTGAGGCACAGAGACATTAAGGAACTTGCCCAGCTTGCAAGTAGCAGAGCTGGGATTCAAACCCAGGCCGTGTGGCTCTACCTCTTACACCGCAGAGGTAGCCTGCTAGGGCCTGGCCCCAGGGCCAGCCTGCAGCCTCCTGCAGCAGAGGGGGTGGGAACAACACACATGCCCCCTTAGCAGGGTCCCAGTTTGTCTTCCATCTAACATGGAGGTCCCTCTGCTCACCTCGGAGTCAGTTTGGGAAGCAAATTCTTTCCATTCCAAAATTATATCTCCTCTGACAAATGGAACCAAGTTTTATCTATTTTTTAAATTAATCAGTTTAGTTGAGTAGGTTTTTTTTCTCTCTCTCTCTTTCTCTCTCTCCAAGGAATTGGAGCAATAAAGTTACACATTCCCAGAACTCCAGCAGAGAGGTTTCTGGGCCAGCCTTCCACACCTACCGGGGCCGCAGCGCCTGGCGCAGATGAAAAGGGAGTTTCACTAGCTTTGCTTACACCTGCCGACATCATTGGCCAGCGGAGTGTAAATGCTGATGTCATGTCTAATTAGCGGCGGCCTCTGCCCTCCGGGCCACAGTGCCCGTCTGGCTGTTGGTGGGGATGGAGCGATTCCATAGGGCGCATCTTTATGAACCGGCCTCCCACAGAGATGCCCTCATGATCGTTTTGGGGAAACAAGCTTGCTGATGCTGGGCAGACGGTTCAGCAGCATCTCCCCGACGGGGCTGACACACGTGACTCCCTTCCCGGGCACGGTGGGCCTTTCCGCAGGTGATTGCACAGCTGCTGGAGAACCGGGCCTCACCTCGGCGTCTCTGCCCGGGACGCCTACGGACCCTGGCCCAGCCGGGCCCTTCAAGGGCCCTGGAGCTGGTGGGTTCTGCCGAGCACCGGCATTCGGATTAAATAACCCAACAGTGCAGCCGTGCGCCCCTGGCACCATTCCCTGTCTCGAGCTCAAACCCGCAGGAAGGGAAACGGTTCAATACCTAAGGGATTACAGCGGATACAGATATTAATTGGTTCTGATAAATCTCACCACGTGCTTCTGTTTAAAAGGGAAAAAGCAGGGGAGTCATTTGAATCCCCCGGTGGCAGGGCTCCACGGAGCTTTGGAGAAGTAAAGACTCTTAGCAAGTTAATTACAGCGCGAGAGCGCGTCTGGCAAGGGCGCTGCCTTCTCCTTCCACAGCCTTCGGCTCCAGGAACCCTGTGAGGGAGAAGCCCCACCCCATCGGAGGCCGGGGGAGGCACATTTCACGTGTCCTCAGTTGCTCTCATGATGCTGCCACTGACCCTTCTCCCTGGGTCAACCCCCAAATCCCCATCTTCTCAGCCTCTTCTCTGAGCTCTGACTGTGCCCGTCCCCTGGGACGCGGCTGACCTCCGGACCTTGCTTTGCCTCCAGCTTCCTGAGTGTAAGCTGCCCCTCCCCTGAGCCCCTTCCCTCAGTTCTCTTAAATGAGGCAGGCGTGCTCCCAGTGACCCCACGTGTGTTCCAGACCACGCTCCTCCACTGCCGCTCACTCCTTCTTACATCCATTCTGCAGTCTTGCACCGCTCTGTGCTGCGGGTGTACCTCATGGCTGTCTCACTGTGATCACCACCGACCCTCAGCTCATCCGTCTTTCACGGGAGGCGTTAGGACCTATTAACAGTCTTCCTGTTCACCCCAATCGAACCTTCATCCAGGCGACTCAGTGGCCACGTGAACCACCCCGAGCCACCGGCATCTGTTGCTTATACCTGTGTGGCCTCCATTGCACCTTCTGGTTTTGTTTGGGGGCTTCCTCTCCCTACTGTGGCCTGTCGTTTAGGTGGGGTTGGACCCATTCCTGGGTTTTGCCACGGTGGGCGTAGGGGTGCAGGTGACATAGCAGAGGGCCCTGGCTCTGGAGCCAGGGTGCAGAGAGGCCGTGTGACCCACGTCAGACAGTCTCAGGACTCGGGCTGGAAATGTCGAGAGGAGAGTCTTTCTGCTGGGAGAGAACCCAGCTGGGAGGGAAGCATCAGGAGGAAACTGGAGCAGAGAAATGGGGTCGGGGAGAGAACAGGAAAGAAGAGGTAAGGACCCAAAATAAGCCCCTGGGTCCAGCCATACCTGAAGCCAGTGCGTGCCTGGCTGCTCCGCGAAATGAACCAACAGCTCTCCTTCTTTGCTTACGCCTGTTTTCTGTTGTTTGCAAACCAAAAGAGCCCCGACCAAGACACATCCCATATGGCGATCTCAACTCCCACTATCTTCTCCATCCCACCTCTAAGCCAGAGCTGGGGTTGGGGAAGGGGATTATGGGTGAGGCCAGGAACGCACCCTACGGATCAGGAGGCAGCCCAGGCTCAGGGAAGAAGCCAGAGATCAGGCCATCCCACTCGGAGGACCGAGCCACCGCGTCGCAGATCACCTTCCTGACTCTCAGTTCTGCAAATATTCAGTGAGCACCTGCTCCCCGCCAGCCTCTTCCGGTCCAGGGATAGAGCAGTGGGCAAGTGGGGTGGACTCCACTGGCTTGTACATCAGATCAAAACCCTCCTGTCACTGTGCGACCAGTGCCGTGGCCTCCCTGCCCGCCTTTGCATTAAAAAGATGAAAACCCTGAGTGCTTCTATTATGTCGTGAGGTCACCACTTGGGTGGCTTTTATTCTGCCAAATAGAATAGACACTCTTATTATATTTTTCAAAATCGATTCTATTTGCAGCTTATGAATTGATGCCCTGGTTCGTTTTCTGCTGTTTGATGTCATAACAGCATTTCTCTTTATTGACGTCTTTCATGTGAGGAGAGCCAGATTGATTGATTTGACAATTGAGTTTCAAGAGACATCTGGATATGGGAAGGAAATCCGTCGTGTTGTACAATGGACTGCATGTTTGTACCCCCAAATCCGCCTGTGGAAGCCCTACCCCCAAATGGGATGGTGTTGAGGTGGGGCTTGTGAGAGGTGATTAGGTTTAGATGAGCTCATGAGGGTGGGGTTCTTATGGGTTTAGAGTCCTTATAAGAAGAGGAAGAGACCAGAGCTCAAATTCTCCCTCTCCATCTCTCTCTCCTTCTCTTTCACTCTCTCCCTCTCCCTCTGATTCTCTCCTTCTCTTTCCCTTGCCCCCTCTCTCGGCCATGTGAGCACGCAGGGAGAAGGCAGCATCTGCAAACCAGTGAGAGAGCTCTCCCCAGGAAGCCGACTGTGCTGGGATGCCATTTGGAATATTAGGGTCATGGTCACCCCAAATCTATGTGACAGAATGTGGTGAACTGAGTCCAGACTTCTATGTCACCAATTGTTATGATCCAATCACAATGTTTTCTTTCACAAATGGGACACTGGGATCAGAGAGGCGATGGGCTCCTTCAAGGTAATTCAACAACAGGAAAAAGCAGAAGGAAAGAGAAACCAAGTTGGCCTTGACATTCCGGGGTTGTGGTCTAAACTCTAAATGATAACCCCAGAGAAGACAATGAAATAAAATGATTCGGGCATCAGGCCAAGATAAAAGACACGTCGGAAACACACAGGCTCCCAAATGAGAAGGTCAAGGGGTCACTGCTTCGTTGAAGAATAATGACAGAGCTGTCGGGAAGGGCAGCCAGGGCCAGCCCCCTGACCCGGCGCTCCGTGCTGGCAGGGGAGCTGGGGAGGGCTGTGGGCGGCTGCCAGCCCCCCTGGCATTAGCCCCTCTGTGGAGGGCGCTCCATGCCCGGCCTCCTGCCAGCAGCGGAGCCTGTGGACCCTTCTCCAAGAAGCTGACGCCCGCTGACAGCCTGGCCCACCTCTGCGCCGCGTGACAGAGGTCATTCCCAGCACCCACTGCCAGACGCGGTGCACAGAGGGGTCCTTCCCTCTCAGTGGGAACGACCCCCGGCCTTTAAAAAGCTTTCAGGGTCGCTCTTGAGAAGAAGAGAAGGCAACTCACATCTCACAAGCCTGGGATCATTATTCAGGTAAGTGCCTGGAGTTGTGGTAAATACCTTCAGTTAATCTATAGCAGCCGTGGGCAAACTACAGCCCGTGGGCCGGATCCGGCCCGTTTGAAATGAATAAAACTAAAAAAAAAAAAAGACCGTACCCTTTTATGTATGATGTTTACTTTGAATTTAATATTAGTCACACAAACACTCCATCCATGCTTT
>NW_005872667.1:0-14386 GCF_000147115.1 Myotis lucifugus | reverse complement strand
CTTTTTCTGTTAGACTGAACTACTTAAGAGCAAAGACCATTTCAAAAGTTCACTGTTTAGTACCCTTTTAAAAAATGTTTTCAATCCCAGATCTTAGGAAAGGATTCTGCGCATACCAGGTGCTCCATGAATGTTTGCTAATGAAACAAACAGCTGATATTTAATGAACTCCTCATGAAGACGATCCCATCTAATATTTACAGCCCCTTGAGATAGACAAGTATGACGATTCACCCTCCTACAGATGCGGGCAAGAGGGCTCAGAGAGGTTGGAGACGTTTCCAAGGTCACACAGCGCGTGGTGCACACCGGCCTTGAACTTTACAATTTGCCGTAGGTTCCAAATCCCCTCTAGTGGGCGTGCAATCTTGGGTAAACAGAGAGGGCGACCTGTAGTAATAAAGCCTTGTTTCCTTGTCTATCTCTGCAGAGCCTCCCTCCTTTGCTCATTAAGAGAACAGAAGTAAATGAACGTGAGGAGAGAAGAAAACCTGCCCAGCTGCAGCCCCTCAGGCCCCCAGGATAAAAGCCTGGAGAGGCCCACAGAACTCCTAGGCCCTGAGCGAGCATGGCTCTCAGACCTCCCTCTGTGAGCACCGGGTGTTGCTTGTGAAAATGCAGGACCCCCCCCCCCCCCACCCCGCAGCAGCTGTGAACCAGTGGCCCTGACGGGGCCAGGGCTGTTTCTCAAGCGTTGTGGGTGCACGTTGTGGGTGCACGACAGTGACAGCGGGGGAGAGGAGGCTCTGCACCCCGAGGCCCGCAGCCAGCTTGCCCAAGGGCCGGCAGCTGTGGGCACATGAAGCAGCCGGCCTGAGGCCCAGGTCTCCCGCAAGCCCAGGAGGAGGCCTCTGGAAGCCAGAGAGGTGAGCACCCCCCTCCTCCCCTCCCTCCGCAGGGTGAACAGGGGCGGCTGGGGCAGCCCCGGGACCTCAGGTGTACACCCCCGTCCCTGGTGACCCAGCCTTGGACCCGGCCTCTGAGGTGTCACTCCACTCTGGGGACTCCGCTGACTGCTGAGTGTAGGGAGAGAGGTTATCTGAGGAGAGCTGCTCATGGGGCAGGAGTGTGGCCCAGGGGACGAAGGCTGGACTGTCCGGGGACAGGGCAGGATGAGGAGAAGGCCCAGCTCCTGTGGGTGACGCAGGGACAGACAGACTTGCTGGGAGAGGGAGGGGCAGAGGCCAAGTGCTGCTGAAGGCTCTTTAAGCCACAAGCTCCACATGTGGGCTGTGTCCTTGGAGAGAAGGGCGGGGTGCAGGAAGGAGACGACACCCTGCCCATCCCTGCATCCCTGCGTCCCCTCTGCTGGCTGTGCCCTAATTAGGAAGCAGCTCCAGAGACTGCTGTGCTGGGAGCAGCCGCCACCTTCCGGGTAATAACGTCACCTGGAGACACAGATGTTGAATCCCCAGCTCCTGCCCGAACCTGTGTCTCCCAGGAAAGCATGCACTGCCCTCTAGGGGGGTTGGGGGGCAGAAAGTCCCCTTGAGGGGCAGGCCTCCTGGGCAACCCCAGAGACTCCTGAGCAGAGCTCCTGGGGCAGGTGGGGCCTGGCTGGCTGAAGGCGAGGAGAATGGGCTCCTAGACATCAGCAGGTGTAGAAGTGGGCGCAGGAAAATCCAGATAAATCCAGCTTTGCCAGGTCTGCTGGGGCTGCTTGGGAGTGAGAGAGGGCTAGGGCTGCCTGAAGAATGGCTCCGTCCCAGCCGTGAGGTCAGACAGGGCTTCCTGGAGGGGGCGGACACGCTGGGAGTCCCTGGGAGGCTGAAGTCAAGGGTGTGTGCTGGGAGGGGGAGCAGCTTCAGCTGCATGAAGCTGGGGTAGGTGGAGGTGGGAAGAAGGCCCAGAGAGCAGTGGTTCCCACAGCACGGTCCCCGCATCAGCATCACCTGGGAGATCGATAGAAATGTGCACTCCCAGGCCCTTCCCGACCTGCTGGCTGGGCTCTGAGGGTGGGGCGCAGCCATCTGGGTGGTTGTAACACAACCTCCTGGTGATGCGGGTGCCGGGAGGTCTGAGAAGCACCGTCATAGTTACTGAGCAGCCGAGAAGCATATAGGACTTGGTGGGCCTCTTTAAGAAAAGATTACAAATTATAGATGGGGAGTCAGTTACTGGGCCGAGGAGGGGGCCTTTGCATGCGAGGGAGGCGTCACTAGCTTCCAGTTAAGTTTGCCTCTGACGGACAGCAATCAGGGTCAGCAGAGGGGAGGCCCAGGCTGGGGCAGGAAGCGCGGGACTGCCGGTCCCATCCCTCCCGCAGGCTGCCATGGCTTTGCCCCACTGGAGAGGTTCTGCATGGCCTCCGTGCATGGGCCGAGGGCGGCGGGTCTCGATTATTACACACGGCTGCTGGGCCCCAGCCTCAGAGCGAGCTTGGGAGTCTGCATCTCTAACGAGCTCCGGGCAGGCCTGGCTGCAGTGTGCAGGCCCCTTGCTCACATGAAGAATTGGAGATGGGGACAGCGAGCGTGAAACCAAGCAAGGGGCCGTTCGGTGCAGGACCCAGTGTCACTGCACAGGCCACACGGCTGAGGATGCTGCCCTGCCTCCCAGGCGGTGCTGATGCTGTGGGTCTGGGGGTTGTCCTTTGAGAGCCACTGCCTTAGAGCATCCAGAGGAAGGTGAGAGCAGTGCCTTCGGTACAGGGCACTAGAACAGTGTATTACCTCCATCACCACCTTGCATCCTCATAACCTCTCTCTATGAAATGGGGTGTGCGGTGCTAAGCTAAGCATCGGTTGTGCCTTCCCTCGTGACGTGCTCTCATCAGCCCCCGGAACTGGTTGCTGCGTTATTCCCACTTTGCAGATGGGAAAACTGAGGTTCAGCAATATCAGAGGAGCTGCCTGGGAATCCACAGTGAGGCCCCCACCCGGGCGTCCTGGCTCTAGGGTCACTGACCCCCTGACTCCTTCCCATCCAACCCCTTCTGCTGGCCTCACGTTTCTTTCTTAACTGAAAGGGGGCAGGGCACACATTTCCCTACACCAGTTGTTCTCAACCTTGGCTGCACATTAGAATCACCTGGGGATCTTTTTAAAATCCTGATTTCTGGGCCTCATCCTCCGGAAATTCTGTTTCTTTGTTATGGGGTGAGGCCACAACATTAGTAACAAAGAAACAGAATTTCCAGAGGATGAGGCCCAGAAATCAGGATTTTAAAAAGATTCCCAGGTGACTCTAATGTGCAGCCAAGGTTGAGAACCACTGCGCTACACGGAATGTCAGCACCTGCGCAGACAGGGGATCGGTGCTGTCATTCCCTGGGCACGGGCTCTGGGCCGGGCACTTTGCACATGCCCTCCAAGAGGCAGGCCCTGTTACCATGTCCGTAGGAGGGAGCTGGGCACTCGGCTGGTGGGCCAGGATGCTAATCCGAGTCTGTGACAGCCCTGCTCTGGGAAGGTCCCACCTGAGCTCCGTGGCCGCTGGGATTGAGTGGGGTCTGGTGGCCAGGGCAGCGCTCAGCACCAGGCACAGGCCTTTCGAGCCACCTGAGGGGCTGGGTTGTGGCTGGCGGTGGTGGCCACCCGCACACGGCCAGGTGGCTCCGGCAAGGGTGCGAGGAGTCCTTGCTGTGCCAGGGGAGAGATGAGAGTACACGGGGCGGGGAGACGGCTCACAAACAGAACAGTGAACAGCATGGAGAGGGGGAGAACAGGGGGAAGGGCCTCTTAGCTTTGGTCCCAACAGTGAGGGCTCTGCCGCGTACCCATAGTGTGGCTACATGTTCCTTTCCTTCTCTGAGCCTGTTTCCTGCCTGCACCCGGGAGGGGCACAGGCTGCTAATACAGAACTTAAAGCATCTGGCGCCACGGTCTGCCCGATGGGTGTGACCTATTGCTTGTTATGATCATCCTTATTATTCCCATTGTTATTTACGTTTAGGTCGTGAGAACTCGCAATGTGCCGATTCAGGACGGGCTGTGGGTCTCGTGGGAAACCAGTCACGGGAGGAGCAGACAAGGAAGGACACATGGGCATTTCCACCGGAGGAGGAAGGTACCAGGTGGGGTGAGTCTGCAGATTTCATGGATATCGATCTGAGAGCCACTGTGTCAGGTTTCCGGAGGCTGAGAGCGGCCTCTGCCTACGGGCCAGCCTGGGTGGGGGCAGGTAGGTTTTTCTGGAACCGCACCGTCACTCTGGTAGCCACCAGCCCCACGTGGCTTTCCAGCATGTGAACTGTGGCTGGTGCGACCGAGAAACCCAAGCTCTGAATTGTGTTTCATTTTAATTTAGAATAAATTGTCAAGACTGATACTCAGTTCAGTCCCTGGGGAAAACTTACATTTGGAACGGTATGTGAATCTCCTTTATCAACGGAAATTTTTAGAAACTTAAAACATATTTCCAATAAAAACTGAGCATCTGGATTAAGATGCTATAAGTATAAAATACACATTAAATTTCAAAGTACTGTTCTCCTCCAAAAATGTAAGTATCTCACTAGTAATTTTATAGCAAGTTAAAATAACACTTGATGGATAAGAACAGATTAATTTGGCCCATTTATTGTTACGTGGGTCCTGAAAAGTCCAACAAGACAGGCGTGGCGTGTATATTCTTGGCCAGCACTGTCTCCAGGGGCCACGGACTCTATTTTGAGGCATCAAGTGTTGCTGGTATTTGCCAGTTTGTTCAACCTGGTATTCAATAATGGCATTGCATTTGTTGTTAATTTCCCTTTTCTTGATTTTTGCCGAGGTCACACGCTTCCTTGATTTATTGGCTTATAATTCTGGAAATTGTCTGTTCTCTGTTAGAGAACTGGCATTTCTCACGGTGGTTTCTGAGAGATCTTTCTGTATAAAATGTGGTATTTCTTGCTTTGAAGGTTTGTTGTCTACCTATTAATGCTTGCGTCTATTAGTTGATGTAAAGAAATTTAAATTTTTGCTGTGATCAGATATTTTCTTTATATGCAGGAACCATATTGTTTGATGGTTTTCTTTAATGGTTTCATTTTTACTATTTGATGATTTCATCTGGGCTTCATTTCAGAATGTGATATGAGGTATCCAACTGATGAGAAATTTGGGGGGCCAACAGCTATTTTAAATGAGGTTTCAGTTATTTAATGACTATGTGCAGACTTTATCTTGATGTTTGTTTTTACTTGGGGGAGGGGGGGGGTCACACTATGTCTGTCATTATGGTTTTATTACAGCTCTCAGAGCACTCTGCTTCTATTATGTTGTGTATGACTCAGAATACACTCAGAATACCGGGAAGGTGGCTAGGACGCGCCGTGTGACCCTGTTCTATGGATATAGGGATATAGAGGTCCTAGACTCAGTGACGTCAAAAGGTTTGCCCCGCCCTGGTGGGCTGGCTCAGTTGGTTGGAGCATCATCCCCTGCATAGAAGGGTCTCAGGTTCAATTCCCAGTTAGGGCACATACCCAGGTTTCGGGTTCAATCCCCACTTGGGGCGAGTATGAGAAGCAATTGATAGATGTTTTCCCCTCATCTCTCTCTTTCTCTCCTTTCCCCTCTTCCTTCCTCTCTCTATACCAGGGGTGGGCAAACTTTTTGACTCGAGGACCACAATGGGTTCTTAAACTGGACCGGAGGGCCGGAACAAAAGCATGGATGGAGTGTTTGTGTGAACTAATATAAATTCAAAGTAAACATCATTACATAAAAGGGTACGGTCTTTTTTTTTTTTTTTTTAGTTTTATTCATTTCAAATGGGCCGGATCCGGCCCGCGGGCAGTAGTTTGCCCACGGCTGCTCTAGAACCACTGAAAAACATATCCTGGGGTAAGGACTAAAACATAAAGGTTTGTGCAAAGAATGCTGGTGTAGAAGGGGTGGCGCTGGGACTTGAGAGCAGGAATTCTGATGTTGTCGCTGATGAGGCTTCGGCACCGGGGACCAGAGGACACGCCACCTTCTCGGGTTATTAAGTGGATCTCCGGGAACCTGAACGAACAGAACATTTCACTCCTGAGATCGCGTTACCCGGTTAAGCAAACCCAGCCCGACGCATCTCCCACCCCCTGCTCAGATCCCTGGCCCATTTCCTTAGGATTTAAGCAGCTATTTCTCAAGATCCTTTTCATGACATTAAATATATCACCCAATGGGAGGGACTCTCAATGCCTTTAGAAAAGGACGTTCTGTACAACCTGCAGGCTTTGCGATTGTTTCCAAGACGGAAGGGCTCTCTGGCACAAGCCACATGCAGATCGCCCCTCCTTTCCGTTCTCTGGGGGTGACGTGTCTCTCAGCCCTTTGCCTGCGTGTTAACATCTGCACCATCAGCAGCTGTCCCTGTGGTGTCGTTCCCCCGGGAGCTGGCATTTGGGTTGTCTTCCGATGTTGCTGCTACACACGATGTGATGAACACGCGGGCTTTCTGGTTGATGTGGGCAAATGCTTTCCGGAGGAGCTAAAGCCTGGAATTGTGCCATCCTAGGCTATGTGCCTATGTTACTGCCAAAATATTCTCCAGAACGGTCATAGCAATTTACCAGCAGCACTGTGTGAAAGTACACTGTTGTACTATTTAAGTTTGTGGCAATTTAAAAGGTGAAACGTTATTTTCTTGTTTTAATTTGCATTTCTCTGATTGCTCATGAGGTTGAACATGTTTTCATATGCTCATCAGGTGTTATTTCCTTTTCTGGGAATTGCTCATTCAGAGCCACTGCCCCAAAATTATATATATATAAGAGGCCCAGTGCACGGATTTGTGCACATTGAAAGGAAATTAATTAGAAGAAATATTTTAGAGGCCAGGGAGGGACTATAGCCAGGGAGGGACCGTGGGAGGGCTCCAGGGTGTGTCTGGCCCGTCTCACCCAGTCCCCATCTGCCCAGACCCCAGCAGCAAGCTAAACTACTGGTCGGAGCATCTGCCCCCTGGTGTTCAGTGCACATCACAGCAACTGGTCTAACGGTTGGACACTTAGCATATGAGGCTTTTATTATATAGGATATCCTAGATTTAAGCAAATATTTATGTTTGTGGCAAGTATCTTCTGGAATGTTATTTGTCTTGTAACTTTGTTGACATAATATTTTATGCTGAACCTTAATATTTAGCAAGGAAGTCCTCGCTTCCTGTTGATAGGTTCTAGGAGCTGGGCAGAGCTGCGTACAATGAAACCAGTGTTACTATAGGCTAATTAATGTAAATGAAAGTGAAGTGCACCTCATCAACATGATAATAACATGATGGGATTCCAGGATTTGTGGTGTGGTCAGATGTATCAGTCTTTCTTTTATGGCTTTCAAAACCCCCCAAATCAAAAACATTTGCTCCTATTTTATTGTAATAATTTAATAGTTTTTGAGTTTTACTAACCTTTACTTTTGTGTGTCTTATAAGGTGGGGGGATCCAACGTATATTTTTTTCTAAGTGCACAGCTAATTGTTTTAACACAAATCATTGAAAAGTCCTTCTCTGCTCCTGTGAAATACCTCCTTTAACATATATTAAACCTTCATTTCTACCCGTATTCTCTGTATTCTTTCATTGATTCATTTCTGTATCACAACAGCTGTCATGTATTTTTGGCATCTGGTGGGAGGAGGTTTCCTTTGTATTTCCTCCCTCCCCCCAAAAAAATTGTCCTGGTTCTTCTTCTGAATTTCAGAATAAGCTTGTCAAATTCTATGAAAAATCTGATTGGGATTGCATTTAATTTATAAAATAATTTGGGAAGAACTGAAAAACACTTTTATACTATTGAGTCTTCTCATTCATAAACGTGGTAAATCATTCCATTTCTACACAGTTCTTGTTCAGAGAGGACTTACCATTGTCTCCATCAAGGTCTTATTTTGTATAAAGTCAATTTTGTTTCGATTGTTAACTCAATTTTGAAAAATTTCCTAGTATACCTTCTACTTGTTATTTTTATGTTGATCCAATATCTGGCCATTTTGCTCTTTTATCAATGGTTTATCAATTTGTACCCTTAGAATTTTGTAGGGAATATCTTCTATTATATCATCTGTAAATAGTTTTGTATTTCTCTTTCTAATATGTATAGTTCTTCTTATAACGTGGGCTACAACCTTCAGTAAAATTTTGAAAAGTAGCAGTGATAGCGTGAATCTTTGCAGTGCCCCTAACTTTTACATTAGAATGGGGCCTGTCTTAAGGCTATTGATTCAGTTCCATTGGTGGGAGGGTTAATTCTTATACTGTTACTGTGCTATTTATTGCAGCTTTCTATTGTTTTAATATATAGATAGATTAGTCACCTCCAGGCATTATTTTTCATTATTTTCTTTAACTAACATTGCTTCTGACCCTTTTGAGAGCATCTTTTTCTCAACCGTAAGCATGAGCCGCAGGTCGTTGGGCATAAAATTGTCAGATTCGTGGCGTTTACTCTCAGAATTCTCTAGCTTTTGTTCTATTCGATTCTTTCCCTAGAAAATCTGTGGCCTGTTGTGGCGAACCTTTATGGTATTTTTCCTGGATATTTTTAGGGTTTATTTTATCCTCAGAATATAAAAGCTTTAAGAATATTTTTTCAGTGCCTAATAATTTCCTCAGCCTCGTCTTTGTTTATTCCTTCTGTTTTAATTTCTTGGGAAACCATCAGTTTTAAGAGTCACTCTTCTTTCTTATCCTCCAGAGGCATTCTCATCTCCTTTGTCTTCTTGGTCGTTCCTTCTGCTTGGGGGACAAATGGACTGTCTGTCCGTGCTGCTCATTGCCTCCAATGCTGCGCTTCATGGAACCTCTCCAACTCATTCCCCTCTTCCGGGACACGGGACTCAGGGCACGGCTCTATGTGATTTCCTAACTCTGTCTCAGTGCTAACCACTCTTAACAACTGAGCATGAGGATAACGATGGAATGGCTTGCGCAGCTCTCATGATTTGAGTGCTTTGATGAAAGTCACCTGATGTGCTTGTCACAGGCATGCATTGCAGACGTGAGTCGCCCCTTTGTACAGAGGAGGTGAGCTAGGATGTTCTGCAGCCACTCAGTGCACAGCCCTTAGGGGAAGGCAGGGCCTGTGTTTCCAAATTCCTGGTCCTCAAAGGGGCTGACTGTTGCACCGCCCAGGCACCTTTCGAAATCGTCTGGCCAGGGAAGGCTTCCTCAGGTCCTCAGACAGGGTGCACCCTAGGCCTGTGAGAGGCAGGATGGCCCTGCAGCCGAGCACAGGCCCTGGATGGAGGGCACATGGTTTAAACCTCATTCTGCCCACTGCGAGCCTCGAGCCTCCCTTTCCACAGCTGTGGGATGTAAAATGGATGTTACAGTACCTACCTGGAGTTCAGTGGCGACGATTAAGGTAATCCATGTGTTGTGAAGCGAATCATGTCCCTCCCTGCCAGAGTCATATTCGGAAGCCCTAACACCAACATGACTGTGGAGATGGGGCCTTTCAGGTCATTACGGTTAAATGAGGTCATAAGGCCGGGGCTCTGATCCAATAGAACTGGCGTCCTTATTGCAGGGGGGCAGGGCCACCAGGACTGTGCACCCCACACAGGAAAGGCCACGTGAGCACAGGGAGAGACCTGTCAGGAGAGACCAGCCCTGTGGGCACCTTGACCTTCTGGCCTCCGGACTGTGAGGAAACCAGCGTCTGTGGTGCAAGCCGGCGGTTGGCGGGGCTTTGTCACGGCAGCCCTGGCAGACCCCGTGGGGATCACAGTGCTGAGCACAGGGCATGCACTCAACGCATTTGGGATACGTTTGTTTTATCATCGTTGTTATCATCGTCGTTACTTCACAGTCTTCCAGGACAGGAGGGACAAATCATGTTTGGACCCGTGACCTCTTTTGCCAGTTCCTTCCTCCCTCCACTGAGCATCTTTCATTGAATAACATCCCATGCAGATGTACAGTTACTTTTATTTTTTTCGGTAACATATACATTGTTAAAGACTAACACATGGTCATGTGTGTGTGTGTGTGTGTGTGTGTGTGTGTGTGCCCTGAAATAAAGTTGGCTGGCGATAAAATGAGAAAGCTGGGCTCACACGCAGTTAAACATCGTTATGTTCCAGAATCGGGGCTCTGGCCAATTTCACGTTACACACTGATATTGCAGAACGTTCTCCAAAACCAGCAGGTGAGCCCCGACGGGAAGCAAATATGCACAATCGCAGCTTCGAGCCCGGGCCCAGCTCTCTTCGCGGCTCTCCTCCGATAGCTCCCCCACTCGGGGGCCCTGGGAAGGTTCCTCCCGAACGGTGCGTGGTGCCAGGTGGGGGAAGGAAATGAGCAAGAACCCTCTTAGTCCTAGAGCTCAAGGGCAGGTGCACCCACGCTGTGCTCATTACCAAGTGATTACCATCTCCTGGCCTGCACGCCCAACCTGGGAGCGTGACCAGCTCGCCTTTCCCTTCTTAATCCGCCCTCTCTGGCTTGGCGTGTGGTTTTCACCTAAGGTGCAGTTTGCATTTTAACGATCAAATCTCCAGGCTAAACGAGACTTTAATTAAAGCACCATTTAGTCCAGTGATTTTCGGGAAGAAGGGAAAATGCAGGCAGCAGCTTCCCGGGCCTGTCGCCTCCCATTTCAGTCAGAGCCCGTTGTCCGTTTCACAAATACTGGGCGTGGAGCCCTAACAGCAGGGCGTCTCTCCCAGTCCCTTGAGAGCTCGGTCAGAGGGGCTTACACCCCTGTTCCAGGGAGATGGAGAAGCTCAAAGTGCCCTCTGAAGTTTTCCCAAACTCCCAGAGGTTTCTCATCATGAGCTCTTCTTTGATTTTATGTTTCTTACCAAATTCTCATTTGAGTTGAGGTGGTCAGCAGACAGCGGGGGCTGCCTCGAGCCATGCTCCCTGGTGGGGACTGACTGCTGCCTCCACGGGAGAGGCCTACCCGTGTCCCCCCACAACTGGTTATTAGTAATAGCATGTGGGCTCAGCAAATCCGGCCTCACAGTTTTGTAAATACCAGGTGTACCGGGTAATAATTTGGATTTTGTAATCAAAGAAAACAGGATAATTTCAAGAGAAACATCAAAAGTGCTTTATTCAAAGTAATGTCCATTGCTAGTTACACATTTCCCCATCTTTCAGGTAATTGGTAGATACCGTCCCAATAGAACTTTTCTTGTTTTGAGGCAAACCATTCAATTTTCCACTCTTCGTACATTTTGAAGTGCTGATCAGAAAGTGTGTGTGCCATTGATCCGAACAAGTGGTAATCTGAAGGAGCAAGGTCTGGTGAATACGGGGGTGGGTTAATACTTCCCAGGCAAGATCTTTTAACGTGTCTTTAACTGGTTTTAAAGTGTGTGATGGTGTGTCATCATGAAGCAAAATTACTTTGCGGTGTCTTCTGGCACATTCTGGTTGTTTCACAATCAAAGCGTGGTTCAAATTGATTATTTGTTGTCGGTAGAGATCAGTATTAAAGGTTTCACCTGGCTTTAGAAGCTCATAATACACCACACCTTCCTGATCCCACCAAACGCAGAGCATTGTCTTCTTTCCGAAACGATTTGGCCTTGCAGTTGATGTTGATGGTTGACCTGGATCAACCCATGATTTTGTGCGTTTGGGATTCTCAAAACAAATCCACTTTTCATCGTCAGTCACAATTCGATGCAAAAAAGACTTTTTTTGTGCCGTTGAAGCAACATTTTACTGATGACTTTTCGGTTTTCCATTTGTCTTTTGTTCAGTTGATGTGGCACCCATTTTCCGTCCTTTAAAATCTTTCCCATTGCTTGTAAACGATCGGAAATTGTTTGGTGAGCAACGTTTAATCTTCCTGCAAGTTGTTTTTTTTGAGTTTGACACACATCTTCATCCAATAGTACTTGTAATTGTTAGTCTTCAAACTTTTTCGGTTGACCTGGATGTTCTTTGTCTTTCACATTGAAATCATCACTTTTAAAGCATTTAAACCAGCATTCACAAGTATCTTGAGATGGAGCATGTTCACCATAAACTTCCCGAAGTATACGATGACTTTTTCTTCAAAATAAAGTAATGAATTAAAACTTCCCACAAATGCTCTTTTTTTTTTTTGGCACAAAATTCGACATTTTTAAGTGTAAAAAATATCTATGGTGTTAACACCTTTAGAAAATTTGACAGATGAAATTTTAAAGCTTGTTGTCAATACAACAAAATAGCATACATATCAAATCGCATACATATCAACATATGTGTAACTCCATCTTTGAAAAAAATCCACATTGTTAACCAGTACACCTGCTAAAGTGTGATTTGGACACAGCCAAGCCCAAGTGTCCGAGTTGAGTAGTAGAAACAAGGACCTAATGTCCCGCAAAGCCTAACACATTCACTAACTGGCCCTTTACAGGAAAAGTCGGCCGACCCCTGACTTGCAGGCACAGCTTCTTTCCAAGCTGGGCTTTCCGCTTCCATCCGCCTGTGCAGGCAGAGCTGGGAAAGGCGCAGTCACAACCCCCTCAGCCAGGGAGGCCCAGTGGCTGGGGGCTCGGCTGGGGGAGCGTGTGTGGGGTCCTGGCACCTCACTCCTGGCCCTGCCCTCAGGGAGCTCCCACCTGCTTGTCCGGGTAAACAAAGCACGTGGGCCATGCACCAGAACTTCAACCCAGGCTCATGCACTGGCCAGCTTTGACCTTCCAGTCCTTCTGGCCTCAGTTTCCCCATCTATCAAATGGCCATAAGAATAGGACTCACCCATTTTGATTGTTGTAAAGACTAAATGGAGGGAGCAGGTGTCAAAGAGGGTGGGGGTATAAATAGTGATGATGAAAAAATAAAGGAAAATAAAACAAAGAAAGACTAAACATTTATTAAAATTTATTAAACATTTTAGTACATATAGTATTTGGGTTATACAGTGGCCTCTCACCTCTGCTCCCGACTTGGCTTGGAAGCTGGTGTCTCCTTAGAGTGTGAGGGGCGCACCCAGCACCCGCTCGTCCCGGGCCAGTTTCTCACCTGCCCCCTCCGCGTCCCTGTGCAGAGAGATCCTCTCCTCCAGCCAGCAGAGCCCCCGTCCACCTCACACCTCTGGTTGGTCACATTCCCCGCCCAGGCGCCCTTCCCATGGGCCCCCAGTGCAGACGGACCACACCCGGACCCGGTTTGTTGGGAAAGCCAGCGCCACTTTCTAGCCGGGACCATGGGAGCTGTCTGTCTGCTAAGGGCATCGCCAAGCACACCTGGGTCCTTTCAGCTGGGACCTCGAGACTGCTACAGTGTGAACTAAGTTGGGGTCACCAATCCCATCTCCCCGACCTAGTCCCTCCCCGTACTCCACAGCACCGGGCAGGTGGTGGTCATTTTCTCTCCCTCTCCTCTGTCTCCCTCATCAGCATGCCTCTCAGCAGATGGTAAGCGGCGACCGCTGTTCTGTATCACATGTTCCTCCAGCGACAGGGAGGAGCCAGCAGTGGCTGCAGGAGCACAGAGCAGCTTTTAGAGACTCAGAGTAAAATGTGTTGGAAGGAATGTGGTAGAAGGATGTGCCAGACCTCAAATAAGACACCCACACACCTCCTTCACCCCACCGAGTGCGGGCGAGCAGCCACCGAGACCGCCTCTCAGCCCATCTCTCCTCCACCAGCGCCCTGGCCTAGGCCTCTGTCGCCTCGGCTGGGATGCTGGGCTCGTCTCTCCCAAGGTCTGCCCGCCTCCAGGCTCACCTTCCCTCCCACCCGCAGGGCAGCCCAGGTGGGCGTGGCACAGGGCAAATCTGAAGAGGCCAAGGTTTCCGTGGGATTGGGAGCAAAGCCCATCAACTCGAATGTGGCCCCTGCCAGGCTCCCTGCCTGCTCCCTCCTCTGCCTGCAGAGAACCAGCCGCCCGAGTTCTCCCAGCACCGTCTTCCAGTTCACGGCTTCCTTCCGTGGCTTCAACCTCGAGATTTAGCTCAGGCACTGCTTCCTCTGCAAAGTCTCCTCGATGCCCCCTCCCCTCTGCCCAGCCTGCTTTGGGTGATCTTGTGTTCCCATAGCACCCAGTGCCTCCTAGGTGCCAGGGAAGGTACTGGATGTACTGGTGCCCTATTGCTGCGATCAATTACTATACAACCCTCAGTGGCTTAGCCACACAGTTATTCTAGGTCAGTGATGGCGAACCTTTTGAGCTCGGCGTGTCAGCATTTTGAAAAACCCTAACTTAACTCTGGTGCCGTGTCACATATAGAAATTTTTTGATCTTTGCAACCATAGTAAAACAAAGACTTATATTTTTGGTATTTATTTTATATATTTAAATGCCATTTAACAAAGAAAAATCAACCAAAAAAATGAGTTCGCGTGTCACCTCTGACACGCGTGTCATAGGTCCGCCAGCACTGATCTAGAATGCTGTAGTTCAGAACCTGAACGTGGTTGCATGCACTAACATCAAGGTGCGACAAGGCGCCCTCCTTTGGGGTGCCCAGCTTCAGAAGCACAGGCCCTGCCCCCTAGATTTAGGCCCCTCCGCTTCTTTCAACAC
>NW_005872666.1:37771-54431 GCF_000147115.1 Myotis lucifugus | reverse complement strand
AAGCATCACGTTTCTCTTGGCGACGCCGCCATCACCATGAACTGGTGCAGATACTGCGCAGGAACCTGCAATAGCCACGCATTCAAACTAAGCGAGAGCTGTGCCCATTAATTAAAGTACATCTTGTCATCACTTGCTTCCTAAGTTCCTTTTTTATTGTATTGTGTCCAAAGGAGAAAAGTGAAAACGTAACTGCTAATACTTTTATTAAAAAATGATAAAACATTGTATTTTTTCAGTTATTCTCCCAGAAATGAGACAGGAGCTGTGCCAATCCATGCGCCATTTTACTGGTAACTAATCCCCACGCTGGAGTTCTTTCGGGGGCAGAGTGGTGTGGTTGGCAACAGGCTTCGGGACGCAGACGCCTGGCTCCAATCCTGCTGTCCCCAGTGTCTGCTGCTTAGTCCAGGGCTAGTTCCTTCACCTCGCTGGTCTAGTGTTCTCATATTTAAGGTGGGATTCAGAAAAGAATACCCAAGTCTTCAGCAGATCACATGAATTAATATATGTAAATTGTTTGCCACTTAAGAGCAAGTGTCTGAAAAACGATAAGGTTTTAATAAATCTGAACGGCTATTATCATTGTGGTTTGGAATTGGAAGAATCACGTGACCAAGACCTACGGCAGGAAGAAATCTTCAAAGTGGATTATTCCAACCCTTTAAGGATTTCTTATGGCTGATAAGCACTCGGTGTATCAGTGAAGCACATGGAGGCACGTGGTTAAATTTAAGTTACAAATCAGAAAAATACTTTAAATTCAATGAGTCACAGTCCGCTGAGTCTAGAACTGAAGCCAGAGAGGACGGAAGATACAAATATCATCCTTCTGTCCCTCAGTGGCAGCTTCTAAAAGGTTTGTCACATTCATTCATTCATTCATTCATTCAACCAGGTGCAAAAGCAAACAGATATGAATTTTATAGCTTAAAAGCATGTCATTGTAACTCATGACTGTGCTACATAACCTGCTCCTCCCACACTGAACTCCCAGGCTTCTTGTCATCGTTTTCGATGTTTAAATGGTGTCTTCCCCATCAGACAGTAAACTCCAAGAAGGCAGGGTATGTGCCTTTCTTTCTCACTCACCATGTCATCTCCAATACCTTGATGCCCAGTGAATAGGTGTTGAATGAATGGATGCTTGGAAAGCTAGTGAGCTCCCCATAAATCAATATGAAAGGAGGAAACCATAACACTCGTCAAGGAAGTCAGAACAGAGATTCATGGAACAAGTGGAAAGTTGAGCTGAATGCACCGTAGGCTTCTAAGGTTTAACAGCATTTTATTTTAAGCCAGAAAGACATTCTTATCCCTTTATTTCCCTTTATTAAAATTACACTTTAACATCAAGAGTAACGTTTACTTACCTTTGCCATAATATCTGCATAAGCCATGTATAAAAAATCCTCCTCCAGTTTGCTATGGAAAACAAGAAAAAAGAACACCATTGTTTTTAAGGCTAGTCATATGCAAAATTACCGTCGCTTACAAAATAACCCATATTTTTCAACAAGTATACTTGTTTAAAATGAAATAAAAACTTAGGCAAAGTAATCATTCGAAAACATCACAGCGTCAGAGAGAAGGACCTCAGACCTACTGAACACAGTCCCCCCAACCTCCTGGAAGAGACCCCGGTCTCACAAAATAAACGGTCTGTCGGTTTGTACACAAACACATCTTTCATTTTCTTGAATCCACAAAAGTTGAAACAAGCAAATTTAAAGGAGGCAGAGGCTTCTGACAGCAGAAGTGAGATTTGATGTTTGACGAAGACTCCAAATTGACCTGGCCCATGTGGCCCAGAAGTTAAAGCGTCGGCCTGCGCACTGAAGGGTCATGGGTTCAATTCCTGGTCCAGGACATGTACCTGGATTGTAGGTTCGATTCCCGGCCCAAGTCGAGGCTCATGCGGGAGGCCACCAATCTAATTGATACGTCTCTCTCACATCAGTTTCTCCCTCCCTTCCACTCTCTCTAAAAATAAATGGAAAAATGTCCTCAAAGATTAAAAAAAGAATTCCCAAATTATTATGCTATAAAATCATAATGCTACTTAAAAATTAAGAAGAGTTTAAATATGTTTATTATCCTCTTTGTAAGAAATATGGAAACCATTAACTGATGAAGGAGTCCATAAAAAACACTTATGTTTACAAAGTTATTTTAGCAGCTTTAAACTTCAGCCATCAGAAAACCTCACTTATGAGAAATTCCTCAGTGCCTGCCAATGCCAGAGAGCTGCTCTAGGCATAGGGATGAGATGACCTTGCTAGTCAGGAAATAATAGGAGGGGAAGGCGTGAGAGGAGGCCGGTCGCAGTGGTGAGAGGGAGAGATGTGTGTTATTCCGGCCACAGGACCGCTCAGGACCCTTTGAGGTGTCTCTCTAGGAGCCCGTCTACGCAGGGCCTGTAAGGGGCAGGCGCTGGGCACATTGTGATTCTCAGGTCTCTGAGTGCATTTCTTATTTAACTCCACAGAGACCTGTGTTTTGTGACTTTGGTCAGTTTTAGTCAAGAACAGTGGAGGATGCCCTTAAAACAGACGCAAAGAAACTTCCCTTTGAGATGCTGGCTTACCCACCCCCTCAGGGCTCCTGCACAATGGCTCCATGATCGACCCTGGACAGTTCATCACTACTGGTCTCCACATGTTTTTGGTACTAACATTTGCTTTAAGCTCTTTTTCTTCTTATTTATAAAGGCTGCTTGTGATAACGAGAAAAAATCATTCTGTAAGACGATTCAGAATCAACTAAATCAGCTAATGACAAAGTTGTTAAGAAAAACTAGAGGAGATATTAAAGCTTGAAACTGACAGCTGTGTGCCCGACGGGTCCTAACTTTGACGGGCTCTCTCCTGACAAGCCCAGGTGACACGGAGGGTGAAGACAGGAAGAGACTCGGGACACGGCTCTTCCTTCGTCCTCTCCTGTCTCCCACGAACCCTGCCAGCCATACCATTTCTCCGTTAAGGCCGTTCGGCTGAACAGAAGGATCAGCTGATGCAGAGGATCAACTCGCTTCGTGCCTTCGTCTTCCTCTGGAGGGTCTGCTCCAGGTTTCTACGAAAGTAAATTTATAAATGCACATTGCAATGAGGCGTTTAATCAAACCCAGGAGCAGTGTGAGGGCTGGAACACTGAGTACAAGGAAAGCCCTTCTCTGCTGTGGCAGTGTGAATGTGCGTGAATGTATATGAGTGTGAGTGCATGAGTGTGTGGGAGTGTGTGCACACAAGTATGTGAGTATGTGGGTGAGCATGTATGCATAAGTGTATATGTGAGTGTGCATGACTGTGAAGTTGTATACTTGTGTGTGAATACGTGTATGTCAGTTATTTTTTCCCACTTTCATTTACTCTTAAGACTTAAAAAATGTTTGTACAATTGGATAGGTCTTTTACCATGAGGAAAATTATGAACCATTTTTACTGACTGTAAAATTAATTAACCCTGACTTTTTGTTGAACGACAATGAATTTTATACCTTCATTTACTTACTTACACTTGTGTTTTCTCTGTACATACATGATGTTTTTTTCCCCTGGCTTTAAGGTTTTAATGTTGCAGAAACTGGGTAAATTTCTACAATGTAGCCAATATTCTATGGTTGTTTTAATTTTTTTTAATTTTTTTTATTGCTTAAAGCATTACAAAGGGTATTACATATGTGTCGTTTTTTTTCCCCACCCTTGACAATACCCCGGCTTCCCCTACCCCCCAGTGTCTTATGTTCATTGGTTATGCTCATATGCATGCATACAAGTCCTTCAGTTGATCTCTTACCCCCCTCCCTCCTGCCCCCCAACCCTCCCCGGCCTTCCCGCTGCAGTTTGACAATCTATGTGAGGCAGCTCTGCCTCTGTAACTATTATTGTTCAAAAGTTTATAATGGTCTCTATTATCCATGAATGAGTGAGATCATGTGGTATTTTTCCTTCATTGACTGGCTTATTTCACTTAGCATAATGCTCTCCAGCTCCATCCATGCCGTTGCAAATTGTAAGAGTTCCTTCTTTCTTACAGCAGCATAGTATTCCATCGTGTAGATGTACCACAGTTTTCTAATCCATTAATCTACTGATGGGCATTTAGGCTGCTTCCAGATCTTAGCTATGGTGAATTGTGCTGCTATGAACATATGGGTGCATATATCCTTTCTTATTGGTGTTTCTGGTTTCTTGGGATATATTCCTAGAAGTGGGATCACAGGGTCAAATGGGAGTTCCATTTCCAGTTTTTTGAGGAAACTCCGTACTGTCTTCCATAGTGGCTGCACCAGTCTGCATTCCCACCAGCAGTGCACAAGTGTTCCTTTTTCTCCACATCCTCTCCGGTTGTTTTAATTATGAAGACAATTTGAATTCAGTTAAAATATCTGAGGGTCATCAAGATTCAGCTTTTATGCACTGAATTGGTTTATCCACTATATTCCCTGATAACTATGACAAAGAAGTGCCTTTTAGATGAGAGGTCTTAAGCTGGGAACCTTTAGCCTCTAACTAGTCTGCAATGTCTGCGACAGCACGCTTGCAACTTGCCCTGAGAAGCTGGCTTTGGTCAGATGCTTAGACAGGCCCCCGGCCCGTGGACGATGGTCAGAGCTCCCAAGGGCCTGCTCCCCCGCATGCTGTGCATGCTGTGGCTAAGGACCCCCTCGCCTTCGACAGCATCCCCGTGACTCGACCCTGCTTGTGCCCACTCTATCCTTCTCAGCTCTGCGTATTTTTTTTAAACCACCTACTTTTGCCTGAGCTGGTTTGGCTCAGTGGATAAGAGCGTCAGCCTGTAGTCTGAAGGGTCCCAGGTTTGATTCCGGTCAAGGGCACATGCCCGGGTTGCAGGCTCGAGGCATGCAAGAGGCAACTGATCAATGATTCGCTCTCATCACGGATGCTTCTATTTCTCTCTCCCTTCCTCTCAGAAATCAATACAAATATATTAGAAAAAACCCCCACTGCTTTTCACTTGCTTTTGTTCACCTTCAACTTATGTTTGCTGAGTAACTTCTTTATGGTTCAGCTTCTATAGTTTTATCCTGGTTCTGAGGTGTTTAAAGGTGCCTTGAAGATGAATTTAAAAGGGTAACAAAATACTCCCCCTCAAAGTTAATAAGAAACTTGCATAATTGACCTTAAACTCGGAATTCTCCCCTAAACACGGAATGCATTAACAATTGAGAATAAAGTTTCCCAGGACCTATGCTCTGCGATGAGGTTTTCTCTCCAATGCTGCACGGTGACTACTCACACATGGGGCCCAGAGCCCTTTCACTGCACATGCCCATTAGAGACATACCGCTAAGTCTTCTATCAGTTTATCCTCGAAGTAATGCTCTTCTGTCTCAATCCAGGACTTCTCATACCCCTGAAGAAAAAGATTGACGGCCCGATGCCTACAAGAGAAGCACAATTTCAAACACAGTGTTGGAGACGCCAGCTCGGGATCTGCTGCCACCAACCTGACAGGAGGCAGGAAGCCAGGGCGTCAGGAGGTGCCGTAGGGAAGGGGCGAGCACAGTCCAGAGAAAACGGCTGAGACACAGAGAGGGGCCACACGGAGTAACCCGAGAGGGACGTTCCACTGGACTAACGGTGACACCGTGGTCGAGTCAGAGAATTTAGGAGCAGTGCCTGGCTGGACACGCAGTGTGACAAGATGGCAAAGCAGCGGAGGTCTCGGTGACAAGGAAAGTGTGATGCCCCTTACAGCATTAACTCACTCATCCATCCACCCACTTACTGACTGCCAGCATTCTCGGGGCTGAGGGTATAACATTGGACAAAAGTCTAAAGAATCCAAATTTGAATCAGAGAGACAAGCAGCCAGCACTGAAGGGGGTGCTCCAGGCCGAGGTGGCCATGGCGCCCAGGAACAAGGAGGAAGCGCTCAGCCTGCACAATGAGGGCGTGGTCGGATGTCGCTGCGCGGGTCCTGTTTACCATGGGGTGTGGAGGACGCCCTCGTACCAACTTCCAAGAGGGAAAGAGAGGTGTCTTAGGGTAAGAGGCTGCGGAGGAACCCTGGGCGCCAGTGACTGGATGCGCCACCTCACTTTTCTGCTAACAAGAGTGGCTGCCCGTAGCTAAGAAAAGGCGAGGAGCAGTCAAACGGGTCCCCTTCACTCCCCTAAGTTGGTTCCATATCAGCTCTTTCCCCAAAGAATCATCATCACTGTGGCCAGGTCAGTTCTAAGCACTCTGTGTGTCTCAGCCCCTTCAATAATCGGAACAAGTCTATGAGGCAGATCTTACGGTTCAGAGAGAAAACTACAATGAAGTCAGGTAAGAAACTTGACCACTATCTTAGCATCATAATTAGGTCAAGGCCGTCTCACGCTACTGGCCTCACGGCCTCCGTACAGAGGTCATTTAATAAATGCATTGCAGACCAGTTTTCTGAGGGTTCCCAACCAAGAAATCAAGGTCAATGATTAGACACAAGAGCCAATACATCTATTCTTCTCTTGCACTATTGTACTCATATTAAGATAGATGGTAGACCCCATCGCTTATTAGGAAAAACTAATTTTCTTGTGTTATAAACGCAAGTCCCAGCTGGGTGGCTTAGCTGGTTAGAGTGCTGTCCCGTACACCAAAATGATGCAGGTTCAATTCCCAGGCAGGGCACATACCCGGGAAATGGATTCCACCCCTAGTTGGGGCACTTACAGGAGGTGATGATGTTTCTCTCTCACACATCAATGTTTCTTTCTTTCTCTCTCTCTCTCTCTCTCTCTCTCTCTCTCTCTCTCAAATAAACAAACATATCCTTGGGTGAGGATTAAGAAACAACAGCCACCATGGAAGAGCTCTGACCTTGGCAGGTTGTAGAGAGGGGCCATGCGGAAGCAGGCCACCACCGCCCGTTTCCGCTGCTTCGAGAGCAGCTTGTGCCACACGGCCTTCTTCGACCTCTGAGGGTGCTCCACCTGCAGGAAGAACAGACAGCCCGTGAACCCGAGCGAGCCTCAAAGCTCAATGGACAGTCATGCCTTTTAGCGAAAATCTTCTGAAATTTAAATTCCAAAAAATACTTTACATTTATGGAAAAGCCCATGTCCTAAATTTGAAATACTTTGAAATGTTATATATTTTTTATCAACAAAAATAAAATATTTTCCCAATAGTGTGTACTTTAGAAGCTATGTCATCTCTAAAATCAAAGAAATATAAAACCATTCTCTAAACTATCAGTTTGTATCCTTTCAGAATTTGGTTATGGTTCTAAAACATATTTTCTGGCTACACAAAAAATTAACCCACTTTTACTCCTGGGTCCATTTTCACTAACTCATCATAAGCACTACGGCAGTGAGCACAGAGGCAGTCAAGGGGAATTCTCATGAAAAGCCTTTTGTCCATCAGTGTAACAGGATGGGAAGGAGATGACCCGGCTTCAGGAACACATTACTAGGAGTAACTAAAAAGGTTTAATTTTGCAAAAATGTTAAAATATATATTTTGTTAGATAGGGACAAATGAGAATTTGAAAGCTGCAGTAAATGATGCAAGTGAGTTATTTATTTAGCTAACGGTGTTTGGAACTCTGAGAGAGAAAAAGAGATTAATCGTAAGTATTAGAGAGAAAAGTCCCAACATGTAATTCTAAATTAATCAGTAATCTCTAGGCAAGTGAACACTGTACTTCCCATACTGTAACATCTCCAACGCATACATGTAGATTTCTGGAAGAAATAAAAATGTTATGTTAGCTAAAAAAAAATAAATAAAGCTAAGTTTACTACCCTTTGCAGTAAACCGTCAAAAGATGAACGTGCTAATGCTTGGAGAAAACGTTAAGGATGTCTGGGCGACAGTGGTTTAGAAATGTTAAACAAAGCAACTTATGTAATTGGGTGGCGCTTGTTTCTGGGAGCAGAAGGTTGAGAACCACTGCTCTAGAGGATCGATGAACACCTTCTGACAACGACCCACTGGCCCTTTAAATACAGTTCCTCATGTTGTGACCCAACCATGAAATTATTTTCGTTGCTACTTCATCACTGTCATGTTGCTACTGTTATGAATCGTCATGTAAATATCTGATATGCAGGATGGTCTTAGGCGACCCCTGTGAAAGGGTTGTTCGAGTGCCAAAGGGGTCGCGACCCACAGGTTGAGAACCGCTGCTCTAGAGGATCAATGAGCACCTTCTGACAACGACCCACTTCCAGGTTCTTCTCAAGGACCTTGTGAAGGGAGACAAAATACTGCTGGGATCTAACCTGCCAGTGAAAACAGAATCCAGGGCAATGCTGTTCAACTAGACTTAACACATTTCCACTTAAAATTCCATTCTGAGATCCAAGTCTAGGTGGAGCTTCCGATGAGACCATGGCGATGGGCGACAGTCAACAAATGCGATTCAAGGCCCAGGCCCTGAAGAGCCAGTGAATGTGGCAGGAGAGGCCTCCACCCTCAGGAAGCTTCTCATTTGGCACAGCATTTCTTACACAGCAAAGACCATAAATAGCGAGTTTTCCCATAAACTACCCCCCACCCCCACCCCATGCTGATGAGCTGGCTGGAGTCTGAGCATTAGGAAATTCGGGGAGACAGCGCCCCCTCTTGAGGGAAAGTACAATAGAAAACACATTAGCAAAGATCACTGATACTGAGATAAACTAAATATTCCTGAGCACCCACCGTTCTTGCAGCAAACTCGGTCACAAGTTAACATTAGAATGCAGGGATCAAAGGCATGAACTCTCCACTTTGGTACCTTCCACGTTTTCCTAACCCTTGATAATTGACAATTTCTTTTTACATCTATTCATAACGTGAATAACCCTTGACCTTACCTTTTCCTAGATAACTCCTATTCTCACTTAAACATTTATATAGGAATCACCCACTAGTTAAGCCTGGGACCTTTTATTCCCTCCTCAGCACATTTTGTATCCTAGCACAGCTCTCTCATCACACATTTATCACTGATGTGTCCACTTCCTCTAGCAGAGCTTGAGCAACTGGAGTAGAGGGACCATGTTCAGTCCGGTGCCTGCTGAATGCAAAGCTGCCATGAGGCAGTGCCCTAGAATGGGCGGAGCCCTACCCCTAACCTTAGTGTGGCCCTTTTCCGGACATGGGGCTGTTTCCCGGAAATGGGGGTGGTGCGCTCGAAGGAGGTGGTGCCCTCAAGAAATGTTCACGGAATGAATGGTCGCTCAGTGAAATCAATCTTACTGCTTCACAAATGACATTGTTGATTATGATTGGATATATTTATGAAAATATAGTATCTGAATATAATGCAACAGATTTCAATAAGCTTCATTTATTGTATCTCAAATTCATTCAAGCAAATCCAGATATGTACATGAAAACTAGGAAGAATTAAAAACTATGGCCCTGACCGGTTTGGCTCAGTGGATAGAGCGTCGGCCTGCAGGCTGAGGGGTCCCAGGTTCGATTCCGGTCAAGGGCATGTATCTTGGTTGCAGGCACATCCCCAGTAGGGGGTGTGCAGGAGGCAGCTGATCGATGTTTCTAACTCTCTATCCCTCTCCCTTCCTCTCTGTAAAAAATCAGTAAAATATATTTTTTAAAAAGACTTATGGTAGTGTGATGACGCCAGAAATGGTCCCCTGCAGCCATTTAATTACATTTAGTAATCTACTTAAATATATGCATAATTCGGGAAACACAACTCTGACTTTATATAGCACTTCAGATATCATTACCTCAAATCTTGTCATCTGCTGATGGATGACAATTTGTATTTATTTAATGTTTTATGAAAATATTATGGAAATAGGGACATGTTAAATTTCCTACATTATATTCTATCATATCACATTATATTACTCATATTATGGTGTTACAGAATGTAAAAGCGCGTCAGTAGCCATACGGTGTGAGTATCTCGTTTCATCTCATCGTAGTGATGAAGCCTAAGGCAGTGGTGCTATTTAACTGGCAGGGCAGGGACAGGAGAGCATCAGATAATATAAAACAGGAATAAAAGGAAAATGTTTATTAATGTGCTACTAGTATGTTCTGCAGAACATTTAGATGACAAAATTACAGGCATTTTACTAGTTTATGTGCCCGTCAGGCAGGCGCTGTCATGAGGCCCAATGGCTGACGACACTCACTGTGGGTTCTCTCTGTGTTATTTTGGAACTATTTTGAATAAAATAATAATAAAATAAAGGTGTTAATCTCTCTGAATACATTGTCTATACCTAGCTACAAAAATCATAAGCTTAGAACCTGTACACACTAGATGCTAAGGGCTCCGGAGTCCTATGTTCTTTATGATGAGTGCGCTGAGCATAGGACTGCTTGGCCGTGGTTCACAGCCCGACACACATCCTCTTTCCCATCGACGGGTGGGGCAAACCAGACCGAATCGGCAGCCAGTCTGACCTGCTCGAGATGGAAGAGCACGCTCGCTATGTCCAGGACTCGCTCCACCGTCTTCTCGGGATCGGCGCTGTCCTCAGGCCTGTTCGGCAGGTCTTTGTAAAGAGCCATTTGCCATCTAATAGCAGGATCCTCCAACTGCGGAGCAGAGAGGAAAGCTCAGGAAACATCAGGTGACGATGTAAAAAGGGGGACGCATTGCTGACGGGGGGTGTGCAGTCATGCAGGCGCATAGCACAGTGTCTGGACACACGCAAAGACCAAGACCCAGGGGACCTGCACTCAGAAATCTATTATCTCGTGCGAAGACAAACATGAAACGCGATGAGGGCCACTGCAAAGGAACGTAAGGCACCAGGAGGCTTAACCTAACCTGGTGGTGGTTGGAAAGATTTCCCTAAACAAGCGAAGTTTCTGATGATCGACTTTAAAAATATATTTGTTATTTTGAGGGTCTGTAATATCAAAGGACTTCAAGTAGGATAATGACTGGTTAAAATAATATATTTTCACTATCTTAACACATTGTGGACGGATCACAAGAATTCTTGCTTCATATTACACAGTGTTTTACAAAAGTATCATAATTTAAAAAGATATCAGTTTATAAGAACATGTAATAAATGCAATGGGTATTTAATTTTAAAGCATGCCTTTAACATTTATGTAAAACATTTTCTGTACCCGTTCAACAGAAACTTATCTGGCCATTGGGTAAAGCGAGCAATAAAACTACGGTCCACAATGTGTTAACTGCTAAAATGATATTACTCTGAGTACTATTCTAAAGAGAGAATAACCAATGTATAGATACTAAATGTGCTTTAGAACAAATGTGGCTTACCTTGCCTTGTAAATGAATATTACTGCGGATTATATCTCGGACTTCATCCTCAGTGTCTTTCTGTCAAGAAATAAATGTTACCTAGAAGTCTTGTGAAGTGTCACCTGCTATAAGTAGATGGAAATCATGCACCCCTCTTTGAAAGCAGTGCACGTCTGCACAGTATTTTTGGAGGCTTTGGCTGCGGGCCACAGATCTGGGCCTCTGTCGGCTACTCTGTCGCTGCTGCTCTGACTAGAAACAACAGCTGCGTGACCTCCACAGTAAGTGCGTCGAGAGGCAATGAGCTCGGTTTCCAGTTCACAGCACGAAGGGAAGCATCACGCTCCCTGGGGTTCACACAGACCTGAGTCTCTCCCGAAATGTGCACAGAGTCACTGAGCACCTATGACGTGTGCGCCATGCGGTGCCTGGAGCCCACCCTCAGGTCACTCATCAGACCATAGCCACTCGCCAGCCTCGCTCATTTGCTCAACTCCAGACACACTCAGGGAGCTTCAGAGATGCCAGGGCAGGAGCGAGGCCTCCAATTTACACAAATACAAAAACAATAAGCCCATGTACACTTTTGAAAAGCTGCATCCTCATAAGCGTAGCCGTGACGATGGAAAACGGGCCATAAAGAAATCTTGAGAACGTAAATCTCAATGCTTGCAAAGAGCTGCTGGTTTAAAAGTCAACACCGCACATCACCATGGCTGCTCCTAACACTGAAAAATCGCCCTTCATCAGAAATCTTATATAGGGATCCAGATGAAATCCATTTTTCTCACTACCTGTGACTTGTCTGTATCTTTTCCATGTGGCTCCTGAATGTGCCCTGAAGGTGATTAACATAATTTAGAAATAAAATCAGCCTCCCCCGCCAAAAAAACCCAAAAACAATAGGCAGCCGTTGAATCTGAGTTCAGGGCCTGTGCAGAAACCACTGGATAAAGCACTCACTGCAGATGAGCAGTGGAGAGAGCCCTGGGAGATAGGCCTGCAAACCCCGTGAGCCGGGGGTGGGACGCTGCAGCCCCGCGAGAAGGAACTCACCATACTCAACCGGTTCTTGGCCAGAGCAATGAGCTCCTGGTCTCCGGGGGCACAGATGTTCAGCCCAATGGGCAGCAGCCGCCTCAGCGCGGCCACGATGAGGGAGGTCTGCACGGAGTAGCGGTCTCCTTTCCGCCTCATCTTCTTCCTCTCCTGGTCGGACACAGCGGCCTGCAGACGGACGGGTGCTGGGTCAGGTGCTGCTCCCCTCTGGACCTGGCCCTCTCCGGGCTCCACTTCCTCTTTCTCTGCTGGTCGCTATGTTTTAAAATCCTACTGAGGACATTTTTTCTTTTTTCTTCTCATTTTAAGTCCTACTCTCGATTCCCAAGTCATTACAATTCACTGGTGTGCATTTCTTTATAATTTTAGAAGGAAAATGCACATTGTAATTCTAGAGAAGATATGGATATATGAAAACTCCATGGTAACTTTAGATATTGTATGTTTTATAATTTTCAATACTTAAGAAGAAAATTTAAGAATGAATGGTGTATTTTTGTCTTGACAAATGCCTGCTTTGCAATACACACACACACACACACACACACACACACACTCTGTATCCATAAAACTATTACAAAGTACATTCCCTTCTGTGTGGCCTGCAGACTTGTCTGCCCAGGGCCCCCCATCTAGGGAAACGGACGTGGTATACTGACCGGTGTCCCATAAATATCTGAGATGACCTCACCTGAGGACAGCTGTGCCACCTCAGGTCTCTCGGAGTCCAGAGTCCAGATTCCCCAATCACCTCCTCAACCTGGGCCCACTCTACCTGCCCTTATCACCTGGGCCAGGGCCAGCCAACTAGGGCCTGCCCCTCAGCCCCTGAGCCCTGGAATGATTCACACGAGGTTCACACCTGCTCACCTGTCTCACCTGCTCCTTCCTGCAGAAGCCCCAGCGAAGGTTCTTGCCCAGGCTTCCCCCTCACTCCCTCTGCTCCTGACCAACCCTGGGCTTCCCCACACACCCCTCTCTATGCGGTACCTTCTGTTCCTAGGGACACTGAGTCACAACTTCTTCCTCCCTGGTAGTTCTGTCTGCGTGTCATACCATCCATGAGTACATCAGTCCTGGGTCCCCTCAATTCTGTGTGTGTGTGTGTGTGTGTGTGTGTGTGTGTGTGTTCAGTAAACAACATTACCAAAACATTACCAAATCTATCAAAGTCCACTTATAAACCTTCAAAAAATAAAAAATAAACCAACCAATGAAAGCTGCATGGGGACACTTCTCTCGCCGCGACACAGCACAGAAATACCTTTGACATCTTGGACTTGGTGTCAGAGATGAGGAAGGACATGTTGTTGATTTCGTTCTGGACCACGAAGTTCTGCTCCTCTCTTTTGAAGTTCTGAGAAGTCACAAAGGAAATTCCAGTTACAATCACATAAACAAGAAGTCCATGTGACCAGAAGTTCATAGGAAGATAAATGTTAATTTGATATGTAAGACTCATCAAGAAAGGGAACACGTATGTGTTGAATACAATGAAGGCGCCTGCCCGGGGCGACGGTTCTGGGCATTGCACATAAAAACCAAGTCTCAAAGGTCGGGAAACTAAGGGTGAGAGGATTTAAGTAACGTGGACACACAGCTACCTCGGGTTGAATGACTACTCAGACCTGGGTTAGCTGGGAAAGCATGTGCGTCTCCGGTTAAACATAGATCACAGCAATGGGATGGAGCTTTCCACCCGGTCAGACATTCCATCTGCTTTTTCAAGTTCCATAACATTCCTCATTCGCTTTTAATTCCGGGTCACAGACGCACTGGCAAAGTGAAGTATTTGAGCATTCTCCCTCCTCGCCAGTTAAGTGACCCCCAGGAGACAAGTTTGAGAAACACGAAGGGGCTGGAAAATTGGCTAAATGTTTGAAAGGCCTTAACATCCTGCCAACAGCAAGCCCTGCCCATGTTGCCCTACTCACGTGGGACTTGGACCAGTAGATGAACACCTCGGCCACCATGCGGAACAGGTCCTCGGCTTCCGGGCTCGGTTCTTTGAGCCACTTTGCCCTGGATCACAAAATCAATGAAGTGGCTCCTCAGTTACAACTTAAAATTTAAATCTGCAACCAAGTAACTTAGGGATGCTGGCTTCCCACAGAGCACCGATGGCTAAGTGTGCAGTCGTAACACTGGGAACTAAAACACCGGACCTGTCCAACCGCTAACACTGCGCCTGCTTCAGAATGCCCTTCCTGGTTGTAATTTCAAGATGCTCAGTCAAAACAATGCATCTAGAAACATCTGAGTATGAACAGGCTCATCGCTAAGAGGTTAGTGAATGAAGCCATTTGTCCGGGACACAGGAACCCAGCAAGGTCAGGCTGCCATTAGAGAAATCAATCGCTTTGAACTTCTACCTGTTGTAGTCCACGAATCGGATCAGGAGCGGGTAGAAGGCGTAGAGGTCCCTGGCCAGCGTGGTGAACTCGTCCAGGATGAGCAGTTCGGCCTCGGACATGTCCCCTCTGGCCTCGGCTTTCAGATGGTCTTCCTCCGAGACCACCATGGCTGCCTTTTTCTTCAGTTTCTCCATTAATGGCAAGAAATGAGTTTTCAGGAGCTGAGGCTTCACTTTATTTATAATTGGCTGGGAAAACACTGTGAAGACAGACGTCAGTGCTGTGCTCCGCATACAGGTCATGTCCCCCAGGACAGACTGTCGTTACAACAGCGGCTCCGCGCGAGCCCTCCCCGCACATCTGCCCCGAGTCAGCCGTGGCCTCAGGGTCTAGTCCCCAACTGACTAGGAATTGAATCTGATGTGCTTCCTTGTGTTTTGTTTTGTTTTTTTTAAAAAAAAGATTGACAGCTAATCTAGAATAAAAATTGAGAAAAGATATTCACTCACTTTGCAAATCAACTCTTTTCACACAAAAAAGAAAATTCCCCAAATGGCAAAGGTCCCCTTGCCTTAGAGTAGCTGCACACTGTTCCACAGTGTATGAGCGAAGGTACTGCTCCCTCCCCTATCGCCCCCATCCTGTCCTGGGAAGAGGGGGATTACATACAACATTCACTGCTCATTTACTTAAGAACAGTTGTGGTTGTTAGCCATCATTCTAAACATGATGAGGACACTTTTAAAAGGAATTTTTCCCCTAAAGGTAACACATATATATTGCAGAAACGTATAAAAGGAAAATACTAAAATCAACCATAATCACCCTACCTAATTAGTAAGACATTCATGTATTTTCTCTGGAGTTTTTATAAATAAGTAATTTCACAAATATATACTTATATGGATTTCTGAATTCCATTTTAAAGTCCTTTTCTTTTCATCTTCCTTGCTAGTGTGGGCATTTTCCAAGTCATGAAAATGCCCACCTTACTGTTAAGATGGCCTGTATTCTGCTCTATGCTGTGCCCAGTAGTAACCACAGGCCAGCGGTGAGCGTTAACGTTGCTTCCACTTGTTCCACATACGCAGGGCAAAGGCACATCACTGCAGTGTGAACATGTGAGGCAGCCTGAGCATCCTCCCCATCCTGGGGGACAGACTGCTGAGGGGCTGATTCAAAACCCAGGTTCATCTTTGTCTGCAGAGACATTAGCTTTTGCTGCTGTGTTTACTCATTGACCTTAGAGAGGCTGTCAGAAGGAAAATGGTTCCTTTCTTAAAAGCACATGGAAAGTCACTCACAGTCTGATGATATCTACTTTCTAAAGAACAGCATGACGGCAACGATAATACTGTTTAGCACAGGAGCAATATTAATAAAGACGGAGACAGAAAAAGTCTAGTTTCTGTATTTCAAATCTTTTTGGAAATAAGACAACTTGAAGCGGTTGCTCCTTCCCAACCCTTACCTGCCAGCCTCTTCATCCAGGCCCCCTCGTCAATCCCCAGGTTGTTGTAGATGATTTTCAGGATGTTCCCCAGCAGGGTGTTCATGTGCTCCGAGTTCAGAGCCGTGCAGCACAGCCCGGCCCTCTCGGGGTTGCTCTCGGGCCCCTGCTCCCACCACCGGGACATGTAGCTGCAAAGCATGGGCAGGATGACTTCCATCACGTGCGGCATCTGCGTGTAGCGGATCCCGGACTCAGCCAGCTCCACAATCTCTTCCATCAGTTTCTCCAAAGATGGGATATTTGGACAAACATCTTCCACGTTGGCTGGCAGATTGAGAGCTAGAGGAACACACCCAAGAATAAATGGTGGTCACCGAAGTCGCAGGCACAAACAGCCATGCCGTTTGGGCTTCAAGATTCAGCATGCCCACCCGCCTCCATTGGGCCCTTCTCCTGCCTCCTAGCAGCCGGGTCAGCCTTTCCCTCTCCTTCCCACGCTCCTACCCTATCCTCCCCCAACTCAACTCAAACCCTAGCAGATAATTCTAGTAGGTTCTCAGAGGCCAATCCTTGAAATCATCGGTTAGCT
>NW_005872666.1:32553-35798 GCF_000147115.1 Myotis lucifugus | reverse complement strand
GAGCACTTCTCGTTACCCCTGACAATGTTATAAACCTAAAAACCGGGGATCGACCAACCTTAAACTAAAACTTCTCTTCCCACATAAATCCGTTGCTCGTCCCCAGACATAATAACTCGTCAGAATTCTATAACAGGACACCTGTACATCTTCCACTAGGGAAAAAGAGAATTGCACATGAAAAAAACAACAACACTTGTTATTTACACAATGTCTAAGAAAGCTTCGCGAAAACCAAAATTCCATATTAAAGGTATGCTGATATTTTAACGTCTGAGAGAAACAACATAAGAACAAGCAATATGTAAAAGGAAAGACAAAAAGGTTTTCTCAAACAAAATTCTTGCCGAAACCGGTTTGGCTCAGTGGATAGAGCGTCGGCCTGCGGACTGAAAGGTCCCGGGTTCGATTCCAGTCAAGGGCATGTACCTGGGTTGCGGGCACATCCCCAGTAGGAGATGTGCAGGAGGCAGCTGGTCGATGTTTCTAACTCTCTATCTGTCTCCCTTCCGCTCTGTAAAAAATCAATATAATATATTTTTTAAAAAAATTCTTTTCTTTCAGGATCTTAAAGCATTCTAAAAAGCCCTGTGATTATTCAGAACAGGATCAGGAACAATTTCTTTAAAATTTTTCTCTAGGTATAAGAATAAAAGATTTCTTCAAGGATAAAAGTAACACAAGAGTAACTTGGAGGGCAGGTAGGTGTTTGACTCCTGATCCCAAGGTGTACTAGTATGAAGTGGCACCTTTCATTTTAGGTCTCGATGAACCAGCATGCGAATGGTAGGGGACGGAGTGTGCTAACTATTTCTGACACAACCTGGCGTGTGCAGTATAAGTCAGTCACTTTGGTGGTTTCTGCAGCTAGAGAATCAAACAAAACCTGGCAGATGATCCCTGACCCAATAAGATGTCTATTGGCAAGGAAATCTAAGAACCTTGAATTTCCAATTCTAACTTGGCTACTGTTTCCTGCAGGAAACACGACATCAATGGAGAAACCACCGTGTCCTCCAGACGGTTTCCATGGCCACACTGCACAGCAAGCAGTGCTCCCGCTGCTTCCAGCAAACCCCGCAGCCAGTGTCCTTGTCGTCACCCAGCTCTGCAGTGGGTTTCGCGCAGAGCTGCACGCCCCTGGGACCTACACACTGCGTCTCAGCAGCTGGGTCTGAGACTGCACGGCAAGGACTCGCACCTTCTCTCGTGTCCATGTCAGCACAAGGGCAGGACACTGGGGCCGGTCATGCGTTATTTTTTCCCACATAACCTTGGGCATTCTGTGGATATATATATATTTTAAATATATTTTTATTGATTTCAGAGAGGAAAGAAGAGGGAGAGATAGAAACATCAATGATGAGAAAGAATCATTGATTAGCTGACTCTGCACGCCCCCTGGGGATTGAGCCCACAAGCTGGGCATGTGCCCTGACCAGGAATCAAAACGTGACTTCCTGGTTCATAAATTGATGCTCAACCACTGAGCCATGCTGGCCGGGCCTGTGGATATTTTTAATAATTACAGAATTCCAGCCAACAACAGCCGGTCAAATCCTCAATGACAATAGACTGAAACCTATTAACAGCAGCTGTGTGGGTTACCCAAGGTGACAGGTTATTTGGACACAGACTGGTCTCAGCAGCCTTCAGTTTGCTGGTCATGCAGCCATGGAAAGGGTCTGCACCGACTCAGAAACAAGTGGAAACGTTTCACATGTGTGTCCCGTGGTCAGACCGCGTTAGCAAGTGCCACGGGAAGAGACAACACGGAACAGTGACTTTGGAATTTGCACTTGGACCGTGGGAGACTGTCATGCCATTCGGCGGTCGACCTCTGCAAGAACGGTTTCTGTCACTCACACTCAACCTAGAATGTTCTGCAACACAAGCAGGTCAACGTTCACGCAGCGTTGGAGGGACCCAGATGTGGCTTCCGTAGCTGCCTGTGCCGCCTAGAAATGGGGCTCTAGGTGCAGGTCTACGTACGGATCAGGTCTTCCCCGAACTGGTGCTGGCCGATGTGCTCGAACAGGGAGGACAGCACAGGCAGCAGCGCCACCGTCGTGTAGTTGATGATCTGCGTCACGCCCCGCGGCTGGCTGCGGGTGTGCGTGAACTGGCCCTCCTTCAGGTTCTCCAGGGTCCTGTCCAGGTCCTCCGCTGCGCTGTCCAGAAACGCACTGAGCGCGCCCTTCACACTCTCCAGGCCGGTCTTCATGACGGTCCTGCGGGGGGACAGAGGGCAGGCGTGAAGGGAGCAGTGAGCAGGAACACACTCTGCTTTCTCACAGCACACGCTCAGCCGTCAGCCTTTTACATCCACTCAAACACTTCCACACACTTGGAGTGTTAGCCACATTGCTCGGTAATTCACCACTGATCCTAAATTCCTTCAGAGTCAACTCCAAGAGACCCTCAGAGCAGAGGGCAGGGCGAAGGCCTAGTTTTCCACCTGCATTAGCAGGTCTCAAATTCTGAGAGTGTTTATTCTAAAACTAAGCAAACACAGCTGCGGGGCCAGTTCAGTTCATCCCAAATCCAACTGAAGGAGAATGTTTCCGGAGCAACGGCTGTGAAAGAAACATTCGATGGCAACTCCACCAAGTCGTCAAGTGACACGGGAGTTCGGTGCTTTGGGGGGAGATGCAGAGTGATATACCAGCCTCTCCTCATACGCAGAAGGAGCCTCCTGGGCCACCACTGCTTTGCTAGTAAGAATGAAGGTGCACAAGGGCATCTCCTTTTGCTGTTTATTATACAAACACCTCAAACAAAGTTTTAAACACAAACCTGGATTATCCAAGGAATCATGGAATACTCTCTGTAAGAGACCTTTAGAAACTTTCATTTGGATTTGTCCTGGGTAATAAATGAATTTAATGTGTGGCTGAAGGCTGAGTCGGTCATGCTACATGGGTTGACTCTGTGTTCAGACCACATGCTGGGTTGCAGGTCGAGTCAATGGCAGGCAGAGGAGAAGGGGCACAGACCGGGGCTGGCTGACCACCACTCACTGGGCAGTCTTAGGCTTCACTCTACATCTGTATCCTGAGAGTAAACCTTCTTGTTTCCGATAAAGTAAA
Source organism: Myotis lucifugus (assembly GCF_000147115.1). Classification (NCBI taxonomy): domain Eukaryota; kingdom Metazoa; phylum Chordata; class Mammalia; order Chiroptera; family Vespertilionidae; genus Myotis; species Myotis lucifugus. The sequence continues at coordinate 32,709 of NW_005872666.1, read as the reverse complement.
TGTTATCACACACGTGAGCCAGGCACGGTGCCTCGACACCCACATGACCTCCAGAGCTATCACTACCACTTTTCCCTCACAGGACACATTCCCAGCTCAGCCCTAGTTACACGCAAAGATGCTGCAGAAATTACTAAAATTGAACAATTTACATAT
>NW_005872666.1:28945-30594 GCF_000147115.1 Myotis lucifugus | reverse complement strand
GCCACCAAGGGGTTGGGGGTGAATTTGATCAGCATATCAGCAGGGAAGACTTTAGGAACATATTTTAAGTTTTTTCTTATGGGTTAAATGGGACATTTATCAGCTGTTTTTCTTTTCTTTTATTTCCATTTCTCCCTATCTTTCCTACCTGCCCCCTTCCCCTTTTTCTCTTTGGTTTTCTTTTGTCTTCAGCCTGTTCAGCAAACTCGGAGTTCTTGTCAGGCATAGGACCTCACTGTTTGGTAAGGAGACCCCTGGACAAGCACCCGCACGCCCTCACGGGGCGGTTCCCAAGCAGGGGGCGGTCTCTGAGGATGCCGACTAGGGGGTCAGACTTCCTGCAGGCTGCGGATACAGCAATAAGCCCTCAAAGAGCTGAGCGGTTTGGGCCAGAATGAGATGTTAACCCAGGGACATCACCAGAGAGGAGGAGCAGGTGCAGGAGCCGTGAGCATCACAGGCAGGAGAGGCCTCGGGAGGTGGGGAAGGTGGCCTGAGAGAGGAGTGTCTGGCTGGAACTCTGAAGGATGGGCAGCTGCCTCCATGGCGGGGATGAGGGATCGGCAAGTGAATGGACTGTAGGGGACCCGGTGCCAGTCGGCAATGACAGTACGTGCCGGAACCTGGGCAGAAAGGGAATCCACACGGTCAGGGAGCAGAGAGAGGCCCCTGAGGCTGAAGCACAGGGAGCCGCAACTTGCTCAGGGATGCGAATGGAGGCCACAGGAGCCGGACTAGGGACCGGGCACGTGGCCGGATGAAGAATTCTGCTCTTTATTCTAAAGAAATGGGAAGCCACTGGATGAGTAGGCGTGCACATGAGGCTGTGTTCTGGGAAGACCGGATGGTCTGCGGGGATTCAGAGAGAACAGTGCTCCCTGGCGGCAGGAGAAACACGACACGCCTGCAGGTGGCCTAGGGAACTGGCACGTAAGAAATCATTTCTGCCCCCACCTCCTGGAGAACGCCCTGCACACACGGACGTACAGTGCTTTGCTGAGTGACGTCAGTAAGGCATTGGGTTTATTTTCATAAGGAAAAGTGAAGCCTTAAGAAGTGCCGCTGTGCCCTGTGCCACCATCGCTGCCCTCGAACCCTGCCCCCGCCTCCACTAAAGCCGCTAAAAGGCTGCCCTGGGCTGGAATGCGAGGGGTTTGTCTTCTCTAACTGCCTGGAAATCAGGGATGAGAGTTCCTGAGCAGCAGTAGGGGGGTGGGGGGGGGGGGATTAAAGGCACTCGCTCCACAGTCAGCAATGGGTCATCAGTATGAACTTACAACCACTAGCGAGCATTCCAGAGTCCAACAGCCAAGCCTATATGTACACAAGATGCTACTTTTTCATTATTTTCCCCATAAACCATTTTAATGGATACACGAGAACTACTGTTCTGTGGGGAATGAGGCCTGTCCCCCTTGTTAAAACCTTACCTTTTTTAATATAAAAAGAATGGCATGAAAACACTAATGTCTTTAATTCTTAGAGAGTGTGCTTCAAAAGATAGGAAATATTTGGATTAAACATAAACTGTATTAAGTCCAAGTTTTAGGCTTCCTCACTCTATAGATTAGAGATATCTCTCACCCTGCCCAGTGTGGCTCTGCTGGTTTGATTCCCTGTCAGGGCACACTCCCGGGGTGCGGGCTCCA
>NW_005872666.1:22954-26187 GCF_000147115.1 Myotis lucifugus | reverse complement strand
GCACACTGACCACCAGGGGGCAGACACTCAACGCAGGAGCTGCCCCTGGTGGTCAGTGTGCTCCCACAGGGGGAGTGCTGCTCAACCAAAAGCCAGGTTCACAGCTGGCAAGCGCAGCAGCAGTGGCGGGAGCCTCTCCTGCCTCTGAGGCAGTGCTAAGGATGTCCGACTGATGGAGCAGGCCTAAGCCATCAGTCAGACATCCCCCGAGGGCTCCTGGACTGTGAGAGGGTGCAGGTTGGGCTGAAGGCCCCCCCTGAGTGCACGAATTTCATGCACTGGGCCTCTAGTATTTCCATAATACTTGGTCCTCTCTCTCTCCCCTCATGACTAACACTGGAGAATTTATGTGGGTTCTCCCTCAGCATCGCTACTCACTCGCTGGCTCCAGCACCCCTTGCTGCCCTGCCACTGCTCCCCACTGAGCGCCCTGAGGGCCTCAGGACCGAACAACACACCGACCTTCTCCATCTCCATGTGGCCTCACTGGCTGTGGAACCTGTGACACTCAGATTCAAGCATTTCTCCACCAAACACGTATTTCCAACTTTGGCTGGATCTCCAGATGAACAAGCTGCTACTAGCCAATAAATACCAAACCAAACTTAACCGCTTCCTGAAACTGGCCCTTCTGAAACTCCTCCAGGGTGCCAGTGACACAACAGTGTCGACTGCCCAGCCTGGCACCTCAGCACCACGCTGGCCTGCCTCTCGACTTGCCTGGTTGGCTGTCTCTCTCTGTGTCTCTCACACCCAGCCCCTCTTCCCACTCACACAGTGCCCTCTACACCCCAGCACTTCATACATGTCCCACCTCCATGCATCACCCTTATTACATGGTGAGCTCCACGTGTCTGCGTCATTCAGCCGTACTTCTGAGTTCATGACAATTAAGGACTGTGTCCTTGCATATCCCTGGGTTAGGGCAGCACCATATCCAGGGCCAGGACAGCACCGCATCCCGGGCAGGCATTCAAGAGTCTCTGCAGAAGGAGCCCGAGGGGCCCCGCACTGGCAGTGACACTTGTGTTACGGGGCCTCCACCGCCTGCGTGGCCCAGCCCGCCCTTCCGCTCCCCTGCTCCTGCCAGAAGCCCCGGATGGTCATTCTCCCCTGGAAGAGGCTTCAGTGGCTTCTTAGTGCTGATCAATTAAGTGAAAGCATTCATGAAAATTCAAAAGATGGAAGATGTCAATGACAACAGTTAATGCCAATGACAACATTCCACGGTGAATCCACATTCCCTGAACCTGCCCTGGTACCAGACGGTGAAGCTGCTCTGGCTCACTTGGTGAGGGTAGGTCAGCAAGGACGAGGGCCCTGTGGTCCGTGAGCAGTTCTGGGAGTAGGACTGACAATGGCACGGAGGCAGCAGACAGAGCAGGCGAGGGGGAGAAGCGGCATGTGTACAAGTCTCTGTATTGTTCCTCTGTCCTCTGATGGCTTTGTCTCCTGATTCATGTAACTGAGCAGCATCTGTATGACCGATGCCCTCGGGAACACACTGTGTGTGACAAAGGCTAACTGGGCCCAGGGAGGACAAGGACACTCTGCAGTGGCCCTGGGGGCATGGGTCAGTGGGAACTTGGCGCCCTGTGAGCACTCACTGTCCAGGGGACCTGGGCCCAGGAGCTGAGACAGGCCTGTGAGGTGAGTGGACGCCCCTTGGGACGTATTCATTGTACATCAGATTTATCAACATTGCGGGTAGATTTTTATTTGACTGAGTTTGGGGACATTTTAATGCTATTGCAATCCTCTATCACACGACTGGCTACCTACTGGCTGGAAAATAGATAATGTATCTGAGTAAAGAGATGAGTTTAAAATTCCATTCAAGTCCCCATTCCCAATGTCACTAATGCAGAAGTCTAATTCTTCACTCGCTGCACCCAGTCCCATCTCCTCTATCCGACAGGCTGGCACGGCACTGCCATCCAGCATATCATTAATGCCGAGCCCAAGGAAAGCCCGTGCCTGCTTCGTACGGGTGAGGCATGTCCAGGAAAGTGTTTCCGCTGCTGCTAGAGCTGGACCCTGCCCAGACAGCGCAGCCACGAGGAAAAGGCTCCCTCAGTCAAGCTTCTCATGTGCAAGTTCTGGGAGAATTCTGGGTTCACACTGGAAACCCCAGGGCAACCCCAGTAAATCTATGACGAATACTTAGATTTAAACGAAAATGAGAAAGCGCTGCTACCATGCCAGCTAGAGCAGGGCAAGGGGAATGCTCGGAAAGGCTGCACTGACTTCACTTTCTTCCAAGAGTTGACATTATTTTTTTTTAACATTTAAAATTATAACTTTTGTAAATGGGATTTTGCCCTCCTAAAAAATTAAGGTTGGTAAAAATATGAGATCGGAAAGAATTTTAATAAATTAATGTTAAAAGCACCATCTTTCCAACCTCCTAACACAGGGGTGCTCTCGAGCCTCCACCTGTGAATTGTGTGTGTATTTTAGTCCTTCCATTCAGCAGCGAATACAGAAAACCTCACTGTCTAGATCACATGGATTAACCTGCAGAAACCGTCATCCCCGGGGTCTGAGAGCAGGTGGACGGCCAGGCAGAGGCACTGGACACAGCTGCTCAGGCCAGCGCTCCTTCCCCAGGGTGCGCCCGGCTCCGCCCCGCCCCCCAACAGTCTGTGTGCACAGCTGTTTACCTCGTCACCATTTCCTTCTCCTTGTTTGACGCATGTCCTCCAGAGCACAGCGGTCTGCTCGCTGCAGACAGGAAGTATAAACGATGGTTTTTGAAATACTGATCAATTAGAGGCAGGACAACCTGAAAGGAAGGAAAAGAAGGCAGGTGTACACAGTGGAGTTTGGGGGGTGAGTGAGCGCTGAGGCTGGAGCAGGCAGACCATGTCCACATGCAACAGGTCCCAATCCCCGCAGCCGCACCAGCCCCCGCCAGGGAGTGGCTCTCACCTGGCCCTGCTCCTGCCAGTTCCTGTGTGTGTGTGTGGGGCGAGGGGCGGGGGGGGGAAAGAGGGGGGCGGTGACTTTAGAGGGAAAAAATAAAAGGGCCGGTGTTTGGAAAGATTTTTTGGTTTTTATCCAAAAGAAATATTTCTAAAAAACCTTTCCTTCCATCTGGGCGCCAACAAAGGATGGCAATTATGGGGCCTCTGCCAACTGGGAGGACGAGAGAAGCATACTTTATGCGACCCCACCCGGGGAAACTCTTATCGGGAGGGCAGATCCCCTCTCCTGGAGAGGCAAAACAGGGG
>NW_005872666.1:20782-22661 GCF_000147115.1 Myotis lucifugus | reverse complement strand
CAGTGCCATCCCTTCTCTGCTGGTGCAAACTGAGGTGCAGCACAAGGCGTGGTCCCCTCAGAGTCGCCTCCCACTTCCTGCGCCAGCCCTTGGGCCCTTTGGGTGACCTCCTCCCGCCCTGCCCACTTAGCCACAGGGTGGGGCCGGGGCCACGCCCTTCCTGTCTGCAAATGCTCCCTCCCCTCCGCCCCGCGAACAAGTCCCACCTCCGGTCCTGGCAGGCCCTCCCTCCTGGGGCCTTCTTCCCACAGGGACCGCCCTTTGCTCGCTCCCTCAAACTTGACCAAGGGCTTCCCCCATCCCCCGGGCTCTTGCGAACACCCCCTCCTGCCAGTTTTTACACCCCTTCTTGCAACACCCTCTGCAGTTTTACACCCTCTGTGATCTGGGATTAGTCTCTCTCCCGCGGTCTCTGGGGCACAGAGAACAAGAAACTTCTGAGTTTGTTCCCCCTCAGTCCTTTCCTGGACCCTGTGACCACCACCTCGCAGGGTCATTTACCACGAAGCACCAATGCCGAGGGCTCTGCTGGGCACGTAACAACCAGCAGACCAATGTGTGTTGGACAAATAAATGAAAAAAGTAAGGCTAAATGGCATTCCCAGCACTGAGACTCAAGTCTCTCTCACTACACTGTCCCCTACAAGGTGGTGCAGAATATGTATACAGGATAGGAACATGGACGTCTGGTGATCTTCCTAGAAAGTTGAGACATTGCCCGAACTTAGTGATTGGCATGTGATAGGTGCTCAACAAATACGTGAATGAATGAGTCATAGGTTTAGTAGACATTAAGCCACACTAGGCACCGGCAAACAAAATCACTAGGGTGCTGAGGACGCGGGCGATGCAATACAAGGATGTCTTTAAACAGGGTGCAGGCCATGAATTCAGCATCCCCACCCCTGACTACCCAGCGGTTTGCGTCACAGTGAAAGAGGCGACTGGCAGCGTGCAGCTCAGAATAAACTTCGGATGCCTCATGCAGACCTTGAGCAGAAGAAAAGACCAGAGAAATCTCCCTGGCAGTAAAAGGCACAATTCTAAAAACGTAAGGCGGGAGCCAAATGGAAGTCAATCGGAAGAATGTGCCATTTTGCAAACAATTTCTAATGCGAGTACTTTGAAAGGAAATTGGCAGACGTGATTAGGTCTTTGGGTTAATTGCAACATCCTGTCCACGGGAAAGTGTCCAGGGCATTCCATGTCCGTGACAGAGACGTGCCAGGACAAGGTCTGACGCCTGACAGGCCAGGCACAGTGCAAACACAGAGGAAGTCAATGAACTAACATGGAAACTTGACAACAAACTCTGCACCTCCCCCAGTGGCTAAAGTCATCAATGCTCTGGGCAAATAGCAGATTCTTGATAAACTGTGTTACATGGAATGAACACTCGGTATCTGACCAACAGGTGGTCTCTGAGCCTCAGTCTCCCCATCTATAAGCCAGCAGACTAAGGCCCCACCATAAAGGTCCTATTGTGACTGTCCTTTTCATGTTCCCGGTTACAAATCAGCTGGTGTTTTTCATCTTTCTGAAAGAAATGCTCAACTAAAAATGTTCAATCATAACAATATTCCAATACTAAGAAATGGGTATTTTCCTCTATGTTGTATGATAAAGCCGGAAAAGGAGAACTCTGAGAACTCAGGCAGGGAGGCAGAGCGAGCTGCGGGAGCCCATCACCCACACGGTGCATGCAGCTGTGGGTGCCACGATCTGCGGGCTTGAGAAGAAGTCACACTTAAAGGCAGGTGCGTTCTGAAAAGAGGCGAAAAGCTAACGGTGTCCTCTGTAAGCAAACACACAGAAGCGAAAACAAGACGGACGGTATACTGTACTTTGGCAAAGAACTTGATTTCTTGCTCGTAAGGGA
>NW_005872666.1:15677-20661 GCF_000147115.1 Myotis lucifugus | reverse complement strand
TCAGGAACATGGGCACGTCCAGCATTCCAATCCCCACCCGCACGCAGAGTTCCCAGCACTGAGGAATGTGCTACCCCACCGAGTGGATGTGAAAAGCCAACCAGAAACACACAGGCTAACTTTGGCAGTGTAGTAAGAAATAAAAAGGAATTTAAACAAACAGCCAAATCAATTAAAAAGCGACTGAGCAGAGCCCAGCTACGTGTCTGTGAGCACAGGCACCCAGCGCAGCGCCAGGGGCTCAGTGGCCTGGAGAGAAGAATGGGAACAGAGCAAGGACAACTGCCCATCTCAGCAGCAGGTCCCACAGCTGGGCTGAGAGAGTGCCTCTAAGCTGAGCGACTTCCATAAGCAAAGCAAAAACACCCAGGTCTCCCCAGGGCCCAGAAAATGATCTCGAGGTTCAGCATCGATTGACCGAAGGCATTTAGCTCAGAGGTGGCCTTTTCCTCCCTCCTTCGAGCATGCAGAGGGGGCTTCGTGCACACAGAAGAGGGAATGATACACGAAGGACCACCGTGACGTGCAGCACATGGTGCAGAGGGGGCAATTCAAAGTTGGATACGGGGTTTTAGTAAAATTCGTAGGCAGAGCCTCCATATTTTTAAGAATCAAACTAACTTGCCTGAAAAAGTTCTTTTGCAAACAGAAGTCAAAACCATCTGAGAGATACACTATCAAATCTTAGACACATTCAGGGTAGTTTTTAGAAACTTTAAACAATATTTTGTCATATCACAACAATGTTCTTCCCGTGAATAAGTAAAAGAAAACAATGGCGTTTTAAGACTTGCTAAGTTCATTTTTGCTGTCACTTTTGCATTAAATCTCTCCCACGCGTGTCATGCAAATGCCTGGGTCCATGTAAGGGACTGTTGGCTGTCGGTGGCAGGACCGAGGTACCTACCAAACTCCAAGATATACTGATGGGCTTCGTCCACGTAGCGGATGAGCTGCTGAAGGAAGCTGTAGGCAAATCGCTTCTCAATCGTAGGCGCGTCCAACTCCAGGTCCTTGAACCCTCTAGAAGAGCGGAATGAAAATGGAAAGCAACATCCACAAGACTATTAGGAGGTAAATAGATAGTTAAGAAAATGTTATGTTACGTATACTAATTTAGACGATTATTTAATATTCTGTAGCTAAAGGCAAAAGTGAGATTTAGTTTATAAGGACTATTTTGAATACTCTGATGTAAAACTGTAGCTAATAACTTTATTACTACGCAATAAACTTTATTACTGTGCTGCCTTTAGAAAAGCAGAGCGTCATTTCTGCCTGGATAATGGATGGGGAGTAACAAGCTCTAAGGACTGTGGCAAACAGCTACGGGCACCGATGGTTCTGATATGTGCGTTTGAGTGCAGGAAATAGTAGCGCTGAGGTTTAAACAGGTCGCTGACTTCATTCTTGGCCTTCATGAACCTGACAGGGATGTATAACTAGTCTTACAAGGGGACTGACTGGGGCATGTGGGCTTGTACCTGGACACAGCGTAGCCGTTGATCTGCAAGAACTTGAGGATGTCCTGTGCTTTCTCCCGGTCCTTGGCTTTCTCTTTGGCGGTCAGCGTATCGTAAGGCACCAGCAGGGGGTGGTTCCCGCCTCCTAAGAGAATGTCCAGACAAGAACACAGAGTAGCAGCGGGAAGTCATCTGGAATGAGACACGCTGCCTATGTCACAGGGCCACAGCACAGAGCTCCTGTGCCCTCTCCTTGCACGAGGATAAAGGGCTCACGCGGGCTCTTCCCCCCAGCACCAGAGTGTTCCAAGGAAGATGGCCATGGGCCTCGGGAGGCAATGACACCGTGAGCACCAGGCTTTCCTGACAGTAGTGCCCACAGCACCCGCAGCCACGGGAGGGAGAAGAGGCTGGGCTCCCTCCCAGCTGAACATCCCAATAATTTGAAGGTGTAATGGCTCATGTGCTAAAGCATCTATTTCACCCCGGCAGTGGGACTCTGCGTTTCAGTGAGGATTTTTAAAAAAATATTACCTTTGGACTCCAGTTCCATTTTCTTCTTCTTTGCCCATATATTATGGTAGTTTTCAGCCATCATTTCTGCCATAGCCTTAAGTGAACAAAATATTTAGCAACTCAGTTATGTTGAATAAGTAGAAAAGGGTAACTTTGTTTTCCAATGTGTAATATGAAAACATGCTTTAAATTAATAAGACAAAGTGTGTTGGTGATAAAGTACTTCCAGGAATAACCAAACACAGCTGTCTTCCTTGGAGCCTGACTCCCAGAGGACGGGAATGATGGGGAAATGACAGCAACAGTGGAGGAGATTTGAAGGGAATGGTCATTGTTAGTTTTAATGTTTAAAGACACGTGTTTGATTGATTCAATCATGGAACTTCAAATTAGCTATAAACTTCAACAGGAAAAAGTATTTACCACTTTTTCTTTTAATTTCCAAAGCTTCAGATGATAACCTAAACCTTATTAAACACCGACAGCAGAGAACATCAGACAAATAGTCTAGATTTTCATCTCAGGGCACACACATAAGTTAATTACTAAAATGTGTGGCACACCAAAAAATTTATTTTTTGCCAATTTGACAAAAATATGTATAAGTTTGATTCAGTCACACTGAGACATGGAAGCATAGAATAGACCAACTGAGGAATCTCAGAGGGAAGGGAGGAGGGGGGACAGGAAGAGATTAACCAAAGAATTTATATGCGTATGTGCATAACCCATGGACACAGACAACAGTGCAGGGAAGCCCTGGGGAGGGAGTAGGAAAGGGGTCAATGGGGGTGTAAGGGGGACATCTGTAATACTTTCAACAATAAAGATAAATAACACACACACACACACAACAACAACAACCCACAAGATTTGCAAAATATTTTAAATAGTAGCCAATACTTACATGCAGGTCCCTGGACAGTGTGACATTGCTCATGTCAATGGCCCGGGGGCTGTACCCATGAGCAGCATCCACAGAAACCTAAACAATTTGTGTGAAAAGTAGTATCTCATTAAAACGCCCTGCGGAGAGAGACTTGTAAGGTTCTACAGAAATATAAGGCAAACAGACTTCCAAACACACTTCCTTTGACAAAACTGGCAAGTATCTACACAAACAGATCCCACAAACATATCTAGCAAATCTACACTAATAAAAGAGAAAAATGGTAATTGGCGTACGACCGCTACCCTTCTGATTGGCTAATCAGCGTATCCTTATGCAAATTAACTGTCAGCCAAGATGGCGGCCGGCAGCCAGGCAGCTGGAAGCGAACATGAGGCTTCCTTGCTCCAGGGACTGCAGACTCCAACGTTCCCCGCCTGAGCTGGCAGTTTGAAACATTCTAACAAATATAGCCGGCTGGGATCTCAGAGCTGAAGTTATACATTGTTTCGATTATAGAACGGCAAACAAACCAGCAGCGGAAGCCTCAGAGCTAGAGCCAGAGCTAAAGCTGACCCAGAAGAAAAAAAAAAAAGAAAAAAAGGAGTGGTTGGGAGCTTCCCGCCAGCCTGAAAGCAGTCAAAACCGCCAGCCTGAAAGCAGCCCTCAGCCCCTCACCCAGACTGGCCAGGCACCCCAGTGGGGACCCCCACCCTGAAGGGTGTGTGACCAGCTGCAAACAGCCCTCAGCCCCTCATCCAGGCTGGCCAGGCACCCCAGTGGGGACCCCCACCCTGATCCAGGACACCCTTCAGGGCAAACCAGCCGGCCCCCAGGCCTCTATCCTATATAGTAAAAGGGTAATATGCCTCCCAGCACCGGGATCAGCGGAGCCGCGAGGCCTCCTGGCACCAGATCAGCATGACAGGGTGCAGCGCCCAAACCCCCTGATCGCCCTGCGGCTCTGTGTGTGACAGGGTGTGGCGTCCCAACCCCCTGATCAGCCCTGCTCTGTGTGTGACAGGGGGTGGCGCCCCAACCCCCCCGCCCCACGGGCCCTGCTGTGTGTGTGACGGGGTAGAGCCATAACCTCCCCATCGGCCCTGCCCTGAGTGTGACAGTGGTGGCGCCCCAACCCCCTGATCGGCCCTGCTCTGTGCGTGACAAGGGGGAGCTCCCCAACCCCCTGATGGGCCCTGCTCTGTGCGTGACAAGGGGGAGCTCCCCAACCCCCTGATGGGCCCTGCTCTGTGCGTGACGGGGGGGGGGCAGTGCCCCAACCCTGATTGGCCCTGCTCTGTGAGTGACAGGGGGCAGCGCCCCAACCCCCTGATTGGCCCTGCTCTGTGCATCACAGGCGGTGGCGCCGCAACCTCCCCATTGACCCTGCCTTGAGTGTGACAGGGGGCGGTGCCCCAACCCCCCAATCAGCCCTACCCTGAGCGTGACTGATGGTGGCATCGCAACCTCCCAATCCGCCCTGCTCTGTGCATGACACGGGGCAGCGCCCCAACTCCCCAATCAGCCCTGCTCTGAGCCCGACCAGGGGCTGCACCTAGGGATTGGGCCTGCCCTCTGCCACCCGGGAGCAGGCCTAAGCCAGCAGGTCGTTATCTCCCGAGGGGTCCCAGACTGCGAGAGGGCACAGGCCGGGCTGAGGGACCCCCCCTTCCCCCCGAGTGCACAAATTTTTGTGCACCGGGCCTCTAGTTAAATTATATTTGGGTGCCTGACAATTACTTGTGACTGCATACTAATCCCCGACATCTTCAGGGTTGCCAACTCCAAAAGCTAATAATCAGCATTCAATTGTGCAATGATTCTAAGATTCCAGAATGTTCCCTTAATCAAAGGATCTTTGTGTTCTTGAGTTTCTTACAAATTCTACTTGGCTGCAATGAACTTTACTCTTTCTCACATAACAATAATTAATCAAAGAGGTCAATATTTACAAATGTTTTTATGAGCTAAATGTTAAGATAAAATATAACCAGCTTTTTACTTTTAAAAGTATAACATATACAGGGTGTCCCCAAAAATGTAATCATACTTTGAATAATTATTAATTCCAATGGGTTAAACCTGAATAGCACGAAACATCAATTGAGCTATCAGC
>NW_005872666.1:0-15577 GCF_000147115.1 Myotis lucifugus | reverse complement strand
CAGCTGTTAAAGTGTGTATATATTTGGGGAACACTTTGTAGTATTCAATGATTTACAAAGATTTCCTATAACCAGAAAGTTTCCTTAATTTTTAAAGTTTGGCATTTATAAAATGAAACATATCTTCTTATCAACTGTAAAAAGGTTCCGCTGTCCTGTGCTCTGAACACATTCCTCCAATGGCATATTAGGTGACAGTGTGTCATGCCTATAAATCTAAAATTATACCTTAACAGATTTCACAGTATAGTTGTATGATTATATAAATACTAGAGGCCTGATGCATGAAATTCGTGCAAGGGGCTCAGCCCTCGCAGCCACAGCGGCAGCCCCAACTTCGTCTGGAAGGTTGTCCAGAAGGTTGTTCTGCTGTTCTGTCTAATTAGCATATTAGCTCTTTATTATATAGGATACATTAGACATATTTCATGATGTATGCATATTGTTATATTTCATATGTGTACTCTCTTGTTAGACATGGATAAACATGAAACAAAATGAAAGCTACAATAAAACGCATATCTGGGCTTGTGAAACCAAACGAAGGCTGTTGCAGGCCATCATTAACAAAGGGCTCCCGGCTGCATTCAATTCTCTGCACTCCTACTGCCTCATATTCAGGTTGTGCTCAGTATGTGTTAAAACACATGAAAACAAAATGTAGTTTGACGAAAAGGTAAAATATGCTTTTACAGTTTCCATTTATAAGATACCTACTTAAGAAAACTTTAGGTAAAATATGCCCAAATCAGAACTTAATCTATTTAAAAATGTATTTCAAATACGTGTTTCACGTGCTTTTTCCCCAAAAACATCTCTATAAATGGCACTATAAACACAATAGTCTGTGTACCCAGATACAGTGGCCTGAGCAGCCTGGACAGGGACCATCACAGACTTAGCTTCAGGAAAACGAAAGGACCAGAGCTTAGAGTTGGTGTTTGGTCTGACCTTGAACCCAGGTTCTCCAGGTCTAGGCCGTGCCTCCTGGAGCAGCGGTCGCCAATCAGTGGTCTGTGAGGTCTGAAAGGGTGGCGACCGCTGTCCTGGAGCACTTAGCTGCACATCTAGCAGCTTGCTGAGGGGACGGGGCTTCCTGGATGTGCCATTAGTGACGAGCTCTGGGAACTCCGGCCCTGACTGTCTGGGTGCGCAGCGGACCTTTGCAAGTGGCAGGTGCTCAAGCTCCCCTGGATGGCACAGCCACATGGGCTCGAGGTCGGGATCACTTCTGCCTGGCCTCCCGCTTCTCCCTAAGGACCAGCCTTCAGCTCTTACTGGAGAGGAGAAAGTTCTAGACAACCCACTTGCAGGTAGTGAACACACTACCGCTTTCATTGGTGCAACTTCAAGACCGTACCCCTGGGGACCCCTTCACAGCCTGGCCAGGTAAGGGCGGCCTGGCTAACCTCTCTAGCACTTTAACCAAGACGTCACGGAAAATTATAAGAAGGAACAAATGTGTTTTCCCTCTAAACTTTACGCTAATCTTCAGAATTTTCAAATTATTTGTTTTGAAACGCCCAATAAGTAAATAAAAGATTCGAATTATCTTACAACAGCATAAACCATGGCTTCCGGGCGGTGCTCTCACCTGGCTGGTCTGAGAGATGCGCCGGGTCCGGTGGTAGAGGGCCATGCTGTCCCCCTCCCGCGTGCGCTCAATTCTCCAGCCCCAAGCCAGCATCGTTTTCAAAGATTCTTTGATTGGCCAGCGATAGATTTCTTTTTCCTACAGACAAAAAGGAGGAGAAAATAAAAGGTGTGGAGGAATATTAAGAATCTAAGTAAAAATAAAAATATTTAATGCTTTGCTCTGTAATAGACTGACTTCATTTAAAAAAAACATGATTGAACCCGTGGACACGACAATGGCATGTGTGGTGAGGGCCTGGGGGGTGGGGGGAAAGGACGAGTGGGCTGGAAGAGGTTCATGGGAGAAAAAGGAGGACCTATGTAATACTTTCAACAACAAAGACTAAAAGAAAAAGAGTCAAGATTAAAAAAAACCCATGATTGACATGTTCATTCAAAAATAAAAAAGAAAGTGAAAATGAGAGTGTGAGCAGGCCCTGGTCCGACAAATGCTAACGGGTCCCTGCTCATCACAGCCCAGCGGCTGGTTTCCCTCAGCGACCCAGCTCCTGACACTTTAGCCAGTGGTTCTCAACCTTCTGGCCCTTTCAATACAGTTCCTCATGCTGTGACCCAACCATACAATTATTTTCATTGCTACTTCATCACTGTCATGTTGCTACTGTGATGAATCGTCATGTAAATATCTGATATGCAGGATGGTCTCAGGCGACCCCTGTGAAAGGGTCGTTCGACCGCCAAAGGGGTCGCGACCCACAGGTTGAGAACCGCTGCTTTAGACGGAACTGAAAGGAGAAACACAGTCAGCAAAGCGCAGATTAGATGACAGGCGCACGAAGGCTCTCCTCCCATCGTAATCAAGAGACCTAACTGTCCTCCCTAAGCCCCTTTGTCTCCATCACCTCCTCCACCAACTCACTACCTAGAAGAGCTAGAAACCCTTCCACCTCACTCTCAAGAAGCTGATTACCCAAAGAAACTAAGTACATGAGAACTTACAAATAACAACACTAAGAGATGACTTCATTAAATCTCAGCAAGACACTCTCAGGAATGAAAAGAATATTTTCTCAAGTTCTTAAAAATGCAGGAGAGGAATAAAAATCAAAAAGGAACAGAAAAATATTAAGTAGAAAAGAAAATAACCAATTAAACAATGACAGAAAACGGGAATAGAGGGGGGGAAAACAAAAGAGAAAAGATACAAAAGAAGCCTTGGAATAAAAGTTAAAGATAGTATATATAAAGTAAAAAAGAGATTTTAATAGGAAATTACATAACAAAATTTTTTGAAAAAAAATTAAAACTATATAACCTAAAAAACCCTCACCTTTTCAGATAATAGTTTATATGGCTTCATTAATGGTTGAACTTTAGATGAGTCTGAATAAGTTTCTCCATAAATCCATCCATTGGCCAACTAAAAAAACAAACATCAAAATCGTTTTGCATGTATTAATTTTAGAGAGTGTATGTGTGCAGGTGTTTAAGTGTGCACATGATGAAATAAACCTAAAATGCACCAAGATAAGGATTAAGGTTTGAATTTTATCCAGCATAATTTAATATAAAAATTGCCATCCCAATCAACATTATGTTGAGGAATCCCTGGAACACCTCGACCAGGGCCAGGGAACCTGCAACCAAGGTACGTGCCCTTGACCAGAATGGAACCTAGGACCCTTCAGTCGGTGGGCCGGCGCTCTATCCAATGAGCCAAACTGGCCAGGGCTGAACACCAATATTCTTATTCATAAGTGTATCGTATGTGTATTAGTGGCAGAGCTAGCTAATATTATATTAGCAAGTCATTTAAAAGTTCTTTCCTAATCTAGATAAAGCTCTCCCTTTAACGGAGAAAACTGTGTGGTCAGAACTGGGGGGCCCAGTGCCGCTCGGTGCCGCTTGAAGAGGCCTCTGACCTTACCTTGTCCATGGACCACCTGTCGTGGGAGTGCTCAGCATATTTGTTAATGAAGTATTCCAGCTTCTCAGGAATCGTAATACTGTGGGAGAAACAGAGAAAAGGCTTGGTGCTCACAGGATCGCAGGGACTCACATTAATAATTTACTCACAGCCCCTGAATGCTTAAATCCCATTCCATGCATAGCTGTTAAAAAATCTGTTCTAACAAGGTATTACTTTTCCATATGATAGGAACAATGTCATAAAAGAGAAGCAGAGAATGTTCTATATATTGATTCATACTTTATGATGAATATATTCATACTTTATGATATCTTAGCATGAGTTAAATATAATATTTATGTATAATATTTACAAATAAAAGTAATTAAAATGTATTCAAAGATGAGGACAATAGACCATACTAAATTTTTTTTTAAAACCTGAATCAAGATATGGTTAGATGTAACAAGCTTAAAGGCACACTTCTCTCCCATATTCATTTTTTGAAGTTATTCCTTTTTGACTTAAGTCTCTTCTGCAACAACTCTACATGGGTAGAAGACTGCTGAAATCTGACCGGTGACATTATTTAAGTGTACTATATTTTAAATTAATTTCATACAAGGAGTGATGTGATAATGACTTTAATTATTTTTTTTTTTTTTTTTTTTAAATATATTTTATTGATTTTTTACAGAGAGGAAGGGAGAGAGATAGAGAGTTAGAAACATCGATGAGAGAGAACCATCGATCAGCTGCCTCCTGCACATCTCCTACGGGGGATGTGCCCGCAACCCAGGTACATGCCCTTGACCGGAATCGAACCTGGGACCTTTCAGTCCGCAGGCCGACGCTCTATCCACTGAGCCAAACCGGTTTCGGCGACTTTAATTATTAATAGTCTATCCAACTGTTCTAATTGTTACTAATATAGAATATAGGGAAACATAACTAACACACACTTTAGGATTTTATAACATTTATTCTTGACTCCTTTTATGTTTAAATAAATATCTGATCTCTTGAACAGATGCTGAGTGCATACAATTGATGGACTCGTGAAGATAAAATATATCTATGAATGAAAAATTAAGTATATGTATAATGTCATTCTTTAGCGAATATGACTTATTAATGAAATTAATGTTGAAATAGAATTCTAACTACAACCTGGTGTAGTGAGATGGTGACTGTTCTTTCCCAGCTGTTATCAGTCAGTAACTGAATTATGGGATACACGCGTACTTCGGAAAAATATATATAAAAGTCACAGAGACAGAAATTATTGAGATTACTGTTTATACCTAATCTGTTTCCAAGTCCCCAAAGGGCGAGCCTAGGTAAATTAATACATATGCCCAACATTTATTAATTAATTGACTTAATTAATCAAAACTATGACATTGTTCTGATGTTATTTTAAAACCCTGGATTCTGCTGTATGCTAGCAAACCAGAATGTGAACAGGTGGTTTGCTTTACTTACTTTGGAAGAAGGACAAGGGTCAGTCACATAAGCCCAGTACTGGGTGAAGTCTTTTCTCACAGGACTGTCATCAAGTAACAAACATGCACATTTAAGGCGCATTGAGCTGCCCACACACACTGGGGCCAAAGTGACCCAGGAAGGGGAGTGACCAGCTCGGGGCTGCCCAGAGGCGGAAAGTTAAACTCCAAAGCAAGTTCACAGGGCAGGAGAGTGACTAGCGAGGGACGACCTTGTGAATACTGATCTCGCTGAGTGACCACAGACTCAATGATAATGTGGCCTGAAGAGGCAGCTTTCCTTGCAAATGGGAAACCACGTTCCTACTTAATGACAGTAACAGCAACAACACAAGTGCCGAGACTTCAAACACCCGAGGTGCCCAAACATCCTATTTGTTGAACATTTTACGCAATGAAGCCCACGGAAGAAGTTTCACCGCGTTGAGTGACATTATGTCTGTGCTAAGATGGTCACACTGCCTTCTAACTGTAGACTAACTTTCCCATCAACCTCATGCTGCGCTTTATCCGCTGAATGTCAGTGGGACCCTTGGCCTCGCTGCGGTGACCTGACACGAAGGACAGCTCACAGGACAGAGCTGTGCTCATGCCGGGGGCATGGAGGCAGAGACCTCCACAGAGGTTGGCTGCTATTTCAATAAAGATTTTGGGTAAATTTTCAACCAACCACATAACGGATAGACTTTCTTGATTCTCAGCACTACAGATGCCCCATGTGGTTATAAACAGAGGCCCCCGATTCTGTTAGGAGTGGCCTAGAAGACACAGCTCATCTACTTGGGGTACTCAGATCATTGTTATCACTGCCATCACTTAATCAGGAAGAGGGCCCCCTCGTAAAGATACTGGTTCACGGGGGAGGAGGAGAGAAAGCTCACTTCAGCACCTTATCATTTCAGACTTCACACATCATTTACAACAAAAAGCTGCCACAACAGAAAGAGTCCGTACTTTGAGGTTTCGACAGGCTGCGGGTTGAAGTTCCCCTCTGAATCCATGGATGACTGCTTCTCCATCATGCCCACGTGGTTTGACTCCATGTAGTCCGGGGGCAGTGCGCCCGCCACCGCACTCAGGCACGGCAGAGCCAGTTTGAAAAGCTCTTGTTCATATTTCTAAGAGGAGATGGAGAACCAAAAGAATGAAATAAATAGTGTGTCACGATTCAGCCAAAGTTGTCCACACGATCACTGTGGAGGGCGAGGTGCTGAAGGAGAAAGTGTGAATCCCCTGGGCTAACTCGGCTCACCAGCAGATTCTGCCCCAGAAAACACGCCATTCAGCCCGAAATCCCTGCAAACACGAGAGACGCTGACAGCAACACGCTGCAGCTGCAGCCTAAGAAAACATCTTTGCTTCTCTAAATCTGTATTCCTCGATACCTGAAACGATGCGGCTTTGAATATGCTGAGTGTATAACAAAGTGGGCAACATCTTTACAACCTAAACCCCGTTTCAGGCGACGAGGACTGTATTTCTCAGTTATTGTCAGTTATTGGGCCGCACATTATAGAGACCACATGTGAGGACATCTGCGGAGGGCATTTCAGTGCAAAGACATCAGAATTTGGGCCAAACTGGAGGGAAACACAGGAACCGTGCATCACTGAATTTTTTGGTATATAAATTACATGATTCATTAAATTTGTATTTACAGATTTTTAAAAAAATCAAAAATAATCATTTAAGTCAGATCTCACTTTAACCATTCAACTTTAATGTTGTTAATTCTTCTAAAAATGTCTTGTACATATTATTTTAAAAGGACTGTTTACCAAAGATAATTCAGCAAGAAAAATTATCAAGAAGTCACTACTAAAGGAAGTCACACGAACTGTGCCCTACTGGGAGGCACACTTTGGCTATTAGGGAAGTCTCATAAAGTCTCAGGAAGTCCCATCAAGTCTATCGGGGAAGACAAAACGATTGTGATCAATAATGTAAGCACAACTGTACCCAGCATGATGTCTACTTTTCTCTGTGACCATCCACTCTTCTCAAAGTATATGAATTATTCATCATAAATATGGGACTATGAGGGGCCGTCTGAGTGGAGGGGCTTACATGCCCATAGCAGCAAGCAGACGATCAGTAAACCACTGGAATATTACTACTCCATGAGATTTAATATAGTGTATTTTCATATTTGATATGATTTCTTCAGGTTTTATAAGATTGGGGAGGTAACTAAGGGGATTTTGAGCCCAAATAAGACCAAATACAACAGAAACGTTATCAACCCTGTGCATAATTTCCTAAAATGCTTAGCCATTTTAGATTCAGAAAGTGTTATGATCGCAAAGACATGGTACCACAGCAATTATGAAAAGTCTTAATGAATTTCATTTTTAACATTTGCTATAAATTCAGGAAAAAACAAAACTAAGTCTTGATCATTCTTATCAAGAACTTATGGCTTTAATTATTTTATCACACAAATAAGCTCACAAAATATTAAAGTACCTTTTGAGACAGGGCATCAAAAATGCCCCAGAACAATTTTCTTGATAAATGAAGTTCTTCCTCTGAGGCAGCTCCGAAGTTCCCCCACCCACCCGGCAGACAGTAGTACTTCCAGCACCTTTCATAGTGGTTTGTCAGCAGCTACGGGAAACAATGATAAAGGCCATGAGCTAAAGACTCCTTTGATACTTTTCCATTTCTTCCCACATGGTGTTCTGATGCCATGTAATAAGGTAAACAGAACCAAAACGGCTTGATCCACCTGAATTCTTCTGGGTGACCTTGTCCCATGTCTGTTTCAAATGTAACAGTGGTCCCAGCATAGAGATCTATGGACCAATTTTACAAATCGCTCACCTTGAACATTCTTTATGAGGCCGCTGGATTGTCTATGCATCTCTGTGTTCTACGTTAGTGCCCAGCACTTACCTCCTCACAGTTTTATGAACCGGGATCCCCTGGACTCCGTGAGCATAACAGAGGGACTAGTGTCAGGGTGACCTGAGCACTAACAGCCCCAGGACAGGGGACCTAAAATGTGCCTTTTGAGGGAACGGCACCCCTGAACATCTGTGCTTCCTTTCTGCAACCCTTCACCCCACACTGTGATGGAATGTCTCTAAGTAACGCGCCCCCCGCCCGCAAACTGCCCACTTCAATCATTTCTTTAAGTATATTTTCAATTTATTATCTTACTGAGTGTCTATGTTGCTTATCAAGTTTTCCTATAAACATTTTATTTGTTTAGAACTAAACTGGAAATTCAAACTATAGCATCTTTCAATTTTTTGGTGGTTCTTTGGATAATGTGCTCTTGATCTATAAACTAACAAATATTCACAATTATTTGCCGAGTTAATAAAATGATGTTTATGAATCAACTAAAAATTTTTGGATTGCGCCCTGGCTGGATGGCTCGGTTCGTTGGAGCGTCGTCCTGTACACCAAAAAGATTGTGGGTTTGATCATCCATGAAGAGAATAATAACGCAGAGCAGAGAGAATGCAGTGACTTCTCTATCCTCCGTGGCAAAGCATAACTGCTATACAGAAAGGTTCCCTCCCAACCTTACGCCATGACATCTGGAAACCATCATTAGATTGCCAACTTAGAACCGCTATTTTCAAAGCCACTCTTCATCCCTGAGGCTGCTGATGTTCTAGGCCAGACCTGTCACCACGTTTCCAGCCTGAGGATTTCTTGGCTCATCTTTTTCCTGTGGCCCATTTGTTCCCACTGATTTCCATTTCCACTGACATATAAAAAATCAATCTTAGGATTTCTGTGGTCTTCTATTGCTTATATTTTAGGTTGAGGCACACAGATCTATACTTACATGCCCATTTCATCAACTGGAAGAAATCTTCCAACATCAGACATCAAACATGACGTGTCTAAGAGACGTACATACAGGTTGTAACAAGAAACAGTCAGAGGACCAGGCAGTAAAGTAACTATGACCGTGTCTCATCCTTACCTTAAGGGGCATCTTTGCATGCTCATTTAACAGCGGGACATCAAACACGAATCTCCTGAGTAAGTGCTGCATCATAGAAGGTCTCAGTTGGCTGGTGGAACAAAGCTGATTTTAATAATGGAGTAAACGGTCTAAACTAAGTAGACAATTCATTAGACTAAATTAAATATGCCTCTCTTCAGAGGATGTTAATTTTAGGTGCTCCCATGCAAAGATTAACCGATGGTTGCACAGTGAGTAAGAGGTTCCATTTGCACCTCGTCTCCACTCCGATCTGAAGACTGATCCCTCTTTCCCACAGGACACGCTTTTTCTTTGCTCCCTCCCTTCCTGACACGACTTAGTAACGTGTCTTCCCTCACTCCCATGAGTGGAGGGGTCTCCAGTGACCAGATGGGAAGCAGAAAGATGAGCGAGTGAGGAGCAGGAGGGAGAAAGGGCTGAGACTGAAGTTCTGCCAGAGGATGATGGGAAAGGTGGACGTGGCGGACATCAGCCCTCGGCTATGTCAGGCAACCTTGAAGCTCCTACCCACTTAATACGTAGACAAATCTGTGAGTTACGTATTTTGATTCCATTTTATAGAATTTTAGCCTCAGGGAAGTGATAGAACTGATCTAATTTTTCACCTCCCCTAGTCCCATCTGTCTTCCAAACCCCTACACCCCACTGTGAGTGGAAACCTTCCCTTCACAGTGTACTACCCGCTGCAAGCCTGCACCTCCAGGAGCTCCTGTCCAATGAGAAAGAGCCTCCATCCTCGTTAGGGGCCTGAGAAGTTGTCCCTCTCACCGTCAGAACTCCAGAGGGAGGAGACGGTTCTGGTTTTCATGGGGAAGGCATTTGAACACCTCCACCTACAGGAAGTAGTTTTCCAGCTGGAGGAAGAGCTAGCCTTCCTCACTGCCACCCATAAGTAATGCTTTAATATTATATCGAATCATTTTCCATATTTAGTAAGGACTTCTTTCTCTTCTATTCCGGAAGAATCAAAAGGGGAGAATCTATTAGTCTTACATTAAAGTGGCCAGGGACTCCTTACACCACCACCTCACCCACAAACATCCAGAACAGAACAACTCGTCCAACATCACATCCAATGGCTAGATACCCTTGAGAGGTTTGGGGGAACACTGCTAAACTTAGCTCATACCTTAGTACAAGGAATACCTACTAGAAATTAATCTTTTGGTACAGAAGTTGTTTCCAAAATTCATAACAACTTGTAGAGGGCCACAGAGTAATAAATTCTCTTTCTGAAAGAAGGAGAGACTTGGTAACGTTAGTTCCCACTCACCCACAAATAGAGAGCAAACAAACTTCTATGGAATCCCGCTGAGCTTTGGTCAGTGAGCAGCCCTTAGAAAGTCTGTACACGGTATGAAGCAACGAGTCGATGAGGGAAGCGTGGTGCTCTGTGCCAGCAAAAAGAGGAGCACATCTTGTTAACAAAGGCAACACGGCCGTGCAGAGGTACCGATTGAGGGCCAAGGCCATGTCCGTAGCACTCAAAGCAGCCTGAAAAGGGATTGGAGAGGAGAAGGTCATTTGTGTTTGGGGAATCAACAGGTTGACATGTCATTTCATCATCTAAAAAGTGACAAAAAAGTAAAAATGTATATCTTTAAATGTGGTCCATATGATTTTTACCACTAAAAATAATCAACTTTAATTGCTTATCAATAGATAAAAATAAATGAAGTGCTATCTCCTCAGAGAGCCCAGGAGCCAAGAGGCTCATATTCTATAACAAAACATCAATAGTAGGAGAAATGGAAGATAAAGACAATAATGATATCAAAGAATGTGAGTACTTTACTAGGAGAAGAAAGAGAAAAGAGCTTATTATCAAAATATATTTCATCTTCATACATTCTCTCTGAATTCTACCTATTAATAGTTTCTATTTCTGCTCATGTCCACCAGCATCATTACTATGCTATCTCAGAATTTCATGTAAACACACCCAAAGAAAAAAAATTTAAGTTTCATTTGTATGATTCTCCTCTCATGGCATTAATAAAATCTCTATTGTCAGCTAACAATCTATTTCCTGCTGAAATCAGAAGACCCATTTAGCTGAGAATGAAAGGAGGTGTTATAAAACTCCTGGACAATAAGCTACAGCTTATTCCACAAAGTTTCAAGCAGCAGCAAATTAACACTAATGATGATAGAGTCTCGATGGAGCCACTGGGTACATGGGGCAGATCTTAACCTATCTGTATGTCAACATGAAGACACCAGGATAACATCATAAGTACATGACTCAGCAATGTCCAGTAAACCTTCTTAATACTTTAACTGATTTATTGAGAATAATTGTTTAGGTCAACTTAGAGGTTATCAGGAGCCACAGTGACCTCCCAAATTAGGCTTCCGATGAGTTTCTCATTGTCTTCCTTGCACCTGATTAGAATTCTTATCTTATTCTTGAGGCTGAGTCTTCTCTACTATTCAATGCATCCCTTGAGGAAATACTCTATTTTATTATCTGTTTATACATTGCTTGCCTAAAAATATAACAGGTGCTCAATAAACATTTGGTGACAATAAATGAATAAATTTGTCTATGAAAAAAGTATCACAAGCCAGAGACTGAAGAGTCACAATCCGGGAAGCCAGGAGTTCAAGTCATTACCGTGTCTAAGGAAGCAGCAGCCCGGAGATCTGGCAGAAAGCCAACCTCCAGGAGGTGGAGGAGGAAATCCTGAACCTCAATGCCATAGACCCTGTCAAGGAACAAAACCATGGCTGCCTTGTGATCTGGGCAGAACCCCGCAGACATGTCAGGCTCCACCACATTCCCATCTGAAAGAGAGAAGGTGACAGGTTGTAGTCAGTGGTCATGCCATTCGAGAGACAGAGTACAACTGTCTGCTTTCCAGCCCCCTCACGCTTTAAGCCAAGTTGTCTGCTGAATGGTTTTCTGTTATTCTGTTGAACAAGCTAATGCTGGGAACTGGCTCAGGACATATGATAGTGCAATTTAAATCCCAGTCAGGGCAATGTTATTTGGATATCCATTTGTTAACAATGTGATAAGGACATAGCATTCTGCTAGATACTGAGAAGTAAAAAAAGAAGGTATCCAAAATCCACATTGTAAAACCAGGAGTAAATACCATGAAAAGTTAAAACATAAAATGAGGTTTCACTTTTTCAATAATAGGAGCCTCTTTTACACGTTGATAAAACTTACTAAACCACAATGGGATACTCTCGATACATTTATATATTTGTAGAGTAGATAATTACAAAATGATGAAACAATCCTATGAAACCAGTTTGACTTTCAAATGAAATATATTTCATGAACGTAATTAGAATTAACAACATTTAAAACATATCTGAGCGTTATATTATTTTCTCTATCAACAACCAGTGTTGATGTCTATATAAATTACTAAATCCTTTACTATGACTCCATAGATTCATAGGTTGGGGACCATAATATTAGGGATTATGGGATTATGTGTCAACTTAATTTACTGGGCAAATGATGTCCTCTCTGTTTGGCCATGTGATGATTATGCCAACTGCTGCTCTAACACACCACGAGATTCCACAAAGAATATCACGGAATCTTTAATGATGATGCAATGTCGAAGCAAGAAGAACCCAGGGAAAAATGACAGACATGACCATAACATCCCAAAGAACAGTCACAACTTTTTTGTTTTTATTCAGTCAATGAATGAATTTGATATTTACATCATGAAAATAAACAAATAACAATGTTTTAAGGAAAATGAGATTAAAGACTAAAGCTGTACACCTACTAATTTGCAAATTTAGTTCTAAACCAAGTAAAATTGGATTTAAAATCCGGCCAATCCCTAGTGTTAAATCAGTGTGGTATAATTTTTTTTCCTTTTTAAAAAAATAGATTTTTACTTATTGACTTGAGAGAGAGAGGAAGGGGGAGAGAGAGAGAGAAACATCGATTTGTTGTTCCACTTGTTTATGCAGTCATTGTTTGATTCTCATCTGTGCCCTGGCCTGTGATGGAACCCTCAAACTTCGCATATCAGGATGATGCTCTAATCAACTGAGCTACCTGGCCAGTGTCTATAATTTTCTATTAAAAGCCTATATGAAACTCCAGTTCAAGTCTCCTAAAAAGCACATGATAGGAAATTTAAACGTATCAGGTTCTATTATTTAACATATGGTTGAGCCTAACTCAGAGGCTCAAATAAGAAATGGTGAGTCATTCACAGATCCTAGGATAAGATCTGGGTTTGAAACACTCAGTCATTTAAGGAGTGACAATGGCATCCACCTGGGACCCAGGGCTCAGTGATGCACGGTCGCTAGGTCTGTTCACTGGCTCCCCCAACACAGACAACAACCCGATGAACAGCCTCCTCTGCTAACTGGCATGCGGAGGCCTGGGCATTGGCTTTACCCTGGGGACCTGCAGGGTCCATCCGCCTGAAGTCACCTCCTGGACCTTTGTCCAGCCTTCCTGGGCCCAGAGCTGGGGGAGCAGCATCTCTTTCCGAGACCATGTACATCCTTCGGGTCTCTGAGCCCCTCCCCCTTTCATTGTTATATGGCCACACTCCGTTCTAGAACAAGTGCGCTCTAAATGTTTCAGACAGGCCTTAGCTAATCAGAGGGACCTCACCTTTGGCTATCGCAGGCATCTGGAAAGTGATGCTGATCACGCCCACCAAATCTCCCAGTGGAATCAGGGACCTCAAAATTGATCTGATCCTGATGGCTTCCCCCTTCCCGGCGTGAATCAACTGCAGGAAGAGAACAAAGGAGCATTAGACTCACTCTGTGAAATCAATGCTATAATTCTGCCTACAAACTTGAAGTACAGAATCGTGTCTGAAATGATTTTCTTTGACGGATATGCATAAAGTTAGACCTCGCTCAGAAACGGTTGTTTCGGGCTTACAGATGCTATTTCCCTGCCACAGTCTCCTCTGACACCGGCACACTATGCCGAGGCTAGTGGCCGGCAGTGTTATTCTTAAGGAGCATGAAGATCGTTGGTCTGGGTGCTGGGGGACACCCCTACCAGCTACTGTGTCTTCACACAGAGGAGCCAGGGTGCCGCTCTGGGGCCCCAGGAACTTACATGCATTTCAGGAGCACAACGTCCTAACAGGTCGATCAAAGCCGCATAGAAGGTCATGATGGCGTTCCCCATGTGGATGGTGTTGTCCTCCTCCGCCGTGTCACTTTCATGGATCATTCCAGGGAAACAGAAACAAATCAAACGGGAGGATGAAGTGACATTTCTGGTTTATTACATGTTCTCAGGGGACAGGGGCCACTAGGTAATTCATTCTGGTGCTTTTCATGCTTGTGTTTAATTTACAGCTGGGCATTTTAAAGCAAAATGACAATGCATTCAAGACCAGATTTGAGATTCTGTCACCAAGGACACACTTGTGGGAATGTGAATATTAAGGTCCTTTCAAGAAGGAAAAAAGAAAAAAAAAGAACTGCTAATTTGAGGATTCTGCTCAATTTGTAGTGGCAGCTAGCTCATTAACAAGGAAGGAAAGAGATGGAAGGACCTGGTAAACTTAGAATGCTTTTGTGACCAGACACATTTAGAGAAAGGGTGACAAAGATCTGTCCCATAAGGTCACATACATAGGGTGTCCAGTACAGTGTTTTCCCCAGAGGAAGAACTTCATAAACATGATCTGTTACCCACTCATCTCTTACCCACCAACCCACTCCCAGTAATCCGGCATGTCCCCCACCCACTCTGTGGGAAAAACAAATACTTCATTGTCTCACTGAGGACAGACAAATGTTGATGGACCTGGAGACCAAGGCCTTCCTCCTTTGGCAGCTCAGGAGTCCGCTGTGTCCGCTGCGTCAGAGGTCTGACCCGGGACAGCAGGGCTGCACTGGCCACACCTTTCCTGGCGTGCAAGGCTGTTCCCAGGGCCCTGGAGTGCACACCCACTGGTGTGGGCGGGGCCAGATCTCTAGATGTCCTTTCTGCTACTTAGAGAAACTGAGGGCTCCCTTGTTCCTCTGTGGCCGACTGGTAAGTACAGAACCTCCCAGTCTGGAGCCCAGCCATGGTGTGGACAGCTCTCTGTGCCGGGCTGTCCGTGCAGCAGGCTTGGCAGGACCACATCTGTGCTTGAACTTGCCTCCAACAGGCCCTGTGTTGTTTCTTCTCCAGGAGTGGGGGTCATGAGCCTAGCAGGACTGCCACCTCCCAGAGTAAAACAACAGGAGCAGCAGCCAGGATTAAAGTACGTCCATCGCTGAAGTTAGTACTCACAACCTGCACGTCTGGACACATGGAAGGCGGTCGCTGCCCCCTCCGTCACTCCTAGCATGATGACACCCCCTTTTCTGGACTAAGTCCCCATTATCTTCCTAAAGGTCTCCCTCATTCACTATTGTCATGAAAACTTATTCTAGCTGCTTCCTCTGACCTTGACTCCAGGTGTGGAGGCTCGCTGCCATCGCTGTAAGAAGGAAATTTGCCCGAGTCCCTGGGAGAAACTGATGAGAGACAACCTCCCACAACCTAAGCTTCTCACTACAGCCACATCTTCCCAGGTCTCTGTTCATTCAGCCTGGTCCTGCAGGCCCCCATCCCTCTCCCACATCTAACACACTTGGTCTCCAAGG
>NW_005872665.1:45930-60739 GCF_000147115.1 Myotis lucifugus | reverse complement strand
AGGGAGCAGGGGCAGAGGTGGACAGAGGCCCTGCTGAGAGAGGAGGTCAGTTTCCTGTGGAAAAGATAAATTCAGTCCCAAAAGTGTTATGGGTGGAATAGGAGGAGGAGGAGGCAGAGAAAGGTAGAGAAGCATCTGGGGCCGCACAGTTGTATCTGGTATGGGCCAGTGGAGGGCATCAGGGGATGAGAGGGACATTAGCACTACCCAACAGGTCACTGAGGGAGATTCCTTGGACCAAATGTCAGCATGAAAGAGACCTAGTGGTGGTGGGCAGACTCAGCCCAGAGGCTCACTGATCAATGAGCTGGTGGGTGGGTGGTCTTTAGACCCAGACCTGCTCCCCCCACTCACTTCCAGGACCCCATCTACCTAGTTCTACCCAGAAACTAGGTAGGCCCTACCCCTTGTCTCTTCATTCTTAACCACCTTGCCTGTTTATCTTCCCGAGTTTTCTATGCTAAGTGGCCTCCTTTGCTAACCTACTCTCTGTGTCACTTAGTAGCCTCTCATTTGTAATCAGTTCAGTGCATTCTAATTGTCAGAATAAATCAGGTCTATGAATGAGCTTTTTCATTGTAATGAAAGGTGTTAAATATTATCAGCTGTGGAATTTCTATCACCTTCCCTTGGATCTCAGAGAACCTAATAGAGGCTTCTAGAGGCAGAGCCTGAGCCTATGGGCTTCAGACTCCTGGATGGAGAGTGACAAGTGGGAGGGGACCCATTCTTTACTCTCCTATTTCACCACCTGATAACTACCCTTGATCTCCAGATGCCTTTACTCTTGGCCACATGTATCATCTCTTTCATCCTGATAATAAGTCAGGAAAGTCCTTTTAGGCCTTTTTGCAGATGAGAATATTGAGGATCAGAGAATGGGATTGACTTGTCCCAAGTCCTCTGCCATGCCAGGGCCCAAGCAACCTGGAGAAGTCAACCAGACTCACACAAGCCTTGAGGAAGTTTGGGAAATTCTCCTTCAGAATCTTCAGCAGGCCCGGCTTGTCAATCATGTCATCAGATTTTGCGTATTTGTGGAACGGGACAATCAAGTCCATCACGGACTGTTCAACTGGAGTATGGCTCATCTTGGTTTTCAAGGAAGCTGCCAGAGTGAAAGACGGGAACTTTGTGATCCTTCTCCCCAGGTGAGGGACCCTGTGTCAGGACAATGTGGTGGGAACTGAGGATCCTGTGAAGTGAGGATCAGTTGGGAGCAGAAGGAACTGTATCAGCCTAGGAGGTGGGATGAGATGCTCACACGGAGGAGAGTGTGACCAAGGCTGGGGCCTGGGCCCATGCAGGTCAGGGTCCAAAGGAGATGGAGGAGAACAGAGAAACCCACTGTGGACAGAACCACAGGAGGCAGAAGCAGAGAGGGTAGGGGTCAATCACATAGAAAAGGACTGACATTTTAGTTGAGAACTGAACCAAACACAGCATTTCGATGACTCTACTCTTTAAGAGCAGTAATACCAACTCCTCCAATGTCAATGTCAGGGTTAGAGTCATGCGGACAAAATAACTTCCTGACTAGTCTGGCCTCACCTGCGCTGGGTTGCTCTTGGAAAGAGACCCCTGAGGAGTCCATTGGAAACATAAAGCAAGCTCTAAATGAAACCAGTTCTGGAGGCTCCCAGCAGTCAGTGTGAGTAGGATGGTGAGTGTGGGCAGAGATATACAGCCCTGTCCTGAGCTCCTGCAAGTATTCCTGGACCATCCCAGGGAAAGAAGGCCTGCTGACCAGTGTTGGCATCATGTTTGAAATAAACAGGAATTCCTGCCTCAGTTTTAGGCTATTGGTTGGAAAGTTCGGAGATAGGCTCCTTCAGATGACCTTTGTACCTCCATGCTATCTGAAACCCCAAGGCTAGACCACATTTAAGTAAAGAGGTCTGACTACCCAAAGCCAGTACCTCCATCAACAGTCTGGACCCCAAGCAGAGAAATTGGACAGTCCAACCCTCACACCCCAGAGTTTCCAAAACTCTCAAGAAATGTGTATGGCCCACATGTTTGGGCATCTAACAAAAACTGTATTTTCTTATCATCAGGATAAAAAAACCTTGCTGCTAAGTCCCTACATGGAATTACCCAAAGCCTTCTGTGAACTTGGCCAACGTCAGAGCTGAGCCCTGTGAACAGAATGTCACTGGTCTTTCCCTCAGCTGGGCAAAAGGTCCAAAACATTAGTTGATGGGTTTCTGATCCATATACTGGCAGATCTTCTCACCATGGCAAGGTGAGTGGGAGTCCCAGGCTTGGGTTCAGGAGAACCTTCTGAACTTGGATAGAGAGACCCACTCTCCCTGGAGGTTGGGGTGCAAATTGAGTCTTCCCAACCTGTGGTCTGAGAGTTAGGTGAGTCCAGAAAGAAAAGAAGAGAAGGAGAGAGGAAGAGTCTTTTCCTCAGC
The DNA here is from genome assembly GCF_000147115.1 of Myotis lucifugus. Taxonomy (NCBI): domain Eukaryota; kingdom Metazoa; phylum Chordata; class Mammalia; order Chiroptera; family Vespertilionidae; genus Myotis; species Myotis lucifugus. The sequence goes on along the minus strand of NW_005872665.1, from coordinate 58,322 downwards.
TCCCACCAGAGATGTTTCCACAGCGTTGTTACACAGGGGCCAGTCCAGCCATCTTATAGATGAGATCCTCAGGACCCCAGTGGAATAAAGTTACACAGCCACCTAACAGGCAAAGTCCCATAACAGGCAGAGCCCCGTTACAGGTAGAACCGCATTACATCTGGACCCAAGCTCCTGAATCCTCTCCCATCACTGCTTTTCCCTACTCATGCAGACAGCAGAACACCCTGGGCCCTGAGGAATCTCCTGGCAAAGAGATAGGTGCAGACTTACCTAAGCTGATGAGGAGGCAGTGAGGAGAAGGTGAGGACGTGATTGTCCTGTTCCACAAATACACCAAACCTGTGCATCTGGGAAAAGACTGGTCTCTTTATAAGGCTCAATCTGGCTCCTCCCAGACACTGGGAGCCTTTGGGTCATATCTGTCTACTTCCTGGACCATTGTCCCAATCAGGTGGGTGGCACACATGTAGGAGTGTGTGTTCAGTATGTGCCAGTAAAATCCCAGGCAACTCCCAAGGGAAAACACCTAGAGCCTTCTTCTGTCCTCACTTCGCTGGGGTCAGGGGTGTGGAAGACAATGGGATGTGTTGTAAAGCACAGAAATTCTGGTACAGAAAACAGGTTCTGAACTTAAAGAGGATGGGACTCTGAGATGCATCATGGTCTGTGTTTGCTCATCACCCACTCCTTCCACAATTTTGTTCTGGCATCTAACACAAACTCTCTGCAGTGGTTTTTAAGTCCATAATTATACCACGCATCACCTTACCTGTCATATTGATATTCCTCCTAAAGCGTCAAAACCTTATGAGATGGAGCTGTTGCCCTCATGTTGAGGATGGGGAATTGAGGGAGTAAGAGGTAAGCAAAGTTCTTATGTGCACAAGGCTAATAGACAGAAAGTTTAAGATATGATCCCAGAAAAGCCTGATTCAAAACCTCACTCCTAACCCTACGACAAGACCTCTAGGGTCACTGTAGGGCCGGGGAACTCGAAGTCCAGGGTAGGGAGGCAGGGTCACCTCACTCCCGTCTTCATGGGAATCCTCACTGGAGCGCTAGGAGAGAAAGAGGTGGCATGACCCACAGTGACAGACCAGGGAACACAGAGAGAGTAGTGGCTCAGCATGTCACCTGCTGAAGGGAAGACGGGAGGTCAGAGCTCTGAGTCCTGGCGTTAGCCCCACACTCTAAAAATTCACTTCACAGCTCCATGGCCCACCGGGGCCCACCAAGGAAGCCACTGTCTAGATTCAGGGATGGTGACCACCATGAAATGAGCCAGCAGGAGATTGGGCAAAGTTGCCACCCCTCCCATGATGATGCCTTCCTATAAATTCTTCAATGATGTTTCTCCTTCCCTTATGCAAAACAGTCTGCTTAGGAGATAGTAGCTCATGCCCTGAGGTCTGTTATGTCCTAACCTGCTGTGGAAAATCGAGTTCAGGTGCAGGAAACAAGAGCTTGGAGGTCAGGATGAAACCTGGGGACCTCTGGGGCCATACCATGCTGACTCACTGAAGAGTCCTTGTTCCTGCTCTCTGTTACCCTTAGAACATGCTCCCATGGAGTAAGGGACTGCTCAGGCATTGGGCACCCTGGGACCAGGCCCACCGCTGAGCACCCAGGTCAGGGCCCCCAATGCACTGGCCTCCATGCTTCAGCCTGGCCTTTCTGTCCCCAGTTATATCCATATTTGCATCAGCACCAGACCCCTCTGGTTCACTCATTTAATTTCTTCTTTACCCCACTCAAAGCCTCCCAGGAAGGACACACAGAAAACCTGGAGCACGAGCTGACTCCGGGCAGGGGAAGTGAGATGGCATGCCCACTTTGTCCCTGGTGTAGGTTTTGAAATTTGAACAATGTCAAAATACTTTAAATTAGTTTTTAATTATTTTAATTTAAGTTTTGCTTTGTTCAATTCTGGCCTCACTGTCAGAGTCTGAACTATGTATAGTCCTCAGCTTCCAGAATCTAAACATCATTGATCTGTTGCAAGGTCTCTCTCTTATTTTACTTATATACTTATTTTCCCTTAATCTTCATTACTATTTGAACTTCCCCCCCAAAAGCCAAAAAATAAAATGTATGTTTTCTGTTTATTTTTATGCATACTCATGAATGTAAATGATTATTTTGGCCTATGTTTTATAGATGTCCTTTATGTGATATAGATCAATCATAAAGGAAAATAAAATACACTGCAATGTATAGCCCAATGAATTATCTCCAACACCTGTGACTGCCACCCAGGTCAATGAATAAAATATTGCCACCACCCCTACCAGTCACTGCCCCTTTTCTCTCTTCCTGAAAACAATCATCTGGACTTTTATGGTAAGGCTCTCTCTTTGTTTCATTTGAATTTTACCACTTAAGCAAATTTACTTGAAGGAGAACAGATTCTATATATTCTTCTATGTTTACCTTAGTTTGCTCAGTATTACATTTTTAAGTGATATCTATGTTGTACTGTTTGTTCATCATTGTATACTATATATCTTGGTGTAGATATCACATCATTTTCTATAATTCTGCTTTAGATATCACATGCCCTTAATTTTCTTGTTTTCCTTTTGTACGTTTTCCAGCTCAGGTGACCAGGGATTTTGACCTCTGACCTCATGTTCCTGTGGGGATCAGCCACCCTGTCTGGTGAGGTATGTGGAAAGGGCCCAGGGCAGTCCCTGATTGTGTAAGTCTTGGGTGTTTAAGGAATAAGAAGGGGATGAGCCCATGTTTCAAGGACCAACTTCAAAACAGCCCTGTTTATTGTCAGAGACATTAGTGTTTGCAACTATTGTGACTAACAGTCAAGTCCCACCCAGGCATCGCCCTTATCACTCACCACCACCAGAAAGGCTATAGGTATCTTCCAATCCCTGAATCAATAATTCTTTGGCAACATGGTCTACACATCCAGGTCAATCACTTGGAACCATCTCGCAAGCATTTACTGTTTATCCTGAGCCTCTCTTTCATCCATCCCAATGGATTCTGGACTCCAGCTGTCCTTGGCTGTTTGGAGTGGAGACCTGGACCATTTGTTCAAGGTACAAAATTTAAGAAGAAAACACTGAGCACCACTCACTGTACTTTAGGATGAACATATGGCAAGAGAAATTTTTTAAAGAATTTATCTCTCTCCAATGTTCACCCTTTAGAAGTGAAGAGAAAAAGAATAAAATAGAAACTGTGGATGCTGGAGATGTACAGTGACACACTGTATAACCCAAAAAGAGAGGGGTACTTTCTGAGGAGGAGAGGCTGACCAAGATACCTTAGATGTGGCATTTGAATGAATGTCAACACCTAATGTTCAAGCAAGCAAACCAGGGAAAAAGATTCCAGACCTTGACATGTGAGCAAAACTACAGCTCAGAACAGACATGACATCAGGAGGACAGAAACACGTCTAGAGCCAAGAGTGTTGGAAGTGAGAGGTTTGGGACAGGCACCAACTATGTCCAACCCAGTACCCAACCCCTCTTCTGAACTACAGAGCCCAGTTTTGCTTGGGGTTTAGGGTGCCCAGTACCCCCATGTGTGTCTGGTGTCCTCTAAGCCATTCTGACAGTCCTGTCCTTGCTTTCCCTATGCCCCTTGCAACCAAGAGTGAACATGTGTCCCACCAGTTCTGCCCAATGACACTGAGTGATGCTGGGCCAGGCTTCTGGGACTCTGCTTTTCTGACAGGAGGGGACAGGGAGAGCTGGCCCTGCCATGCCTCACCCCATGCCTGGGTTGCTGGTCCTGGACACAGGCAGTCATCAAAAATACTTACCCAAGTGAGTTGAAGAGTTACAGCTTCATAAAAACGTCCAAATGAATGACTTTAGAAACTTTATTCATAATTGTCCCAAATGGGAAGTAACCAAGATGTCTTTCAAAAGGTGAATGAGTAAACGAACTGTGGCACACCCATACAGTGGAATAGTATCCAGCAAGAAGAAGAATTGAGCTATCAAGCCACAAGAAGACATGGAGGAAACTACAAGGATATTGCTGAGTGAAGGAAGCCATTCTGAAACAGCCACATACTGTATGATTTCAAATATATGACATTATAGAAAAAGCAAAACCATATTGACAATTAAAATATGAGTAATCATCAAGATTCAGGATAGGAGGGGATGGCTGAGTAGTTGGGGCATGGGTGTTTTTTAAGGCAATGAAACTACTTTGCATGATACTGTGATGATGAATATGTGGCATTACACATTTGTCCAAAACCACAGAATTTCACAATAGGAACTGAACCCTAGTTAAACCATGGACTTTAGTTCAGAATAATGTATCAATATTGGTTCATCAATTATAACAAATGTTCCTCACTAATTAAGATGTTAATAAACAGGGGATACTGTGGGGAGAGGAGGTATATAGGAAATAAACTCTCTGTTCCAAAATTTTCAGCCAATATAAAATGGTTCTCAAAATTAGAGTATATTAATAATAAAAATAATAAGATTGAGTTTCTTTTTATTGTAAGCCAAGTTTGATTGAAACAAATAGCCCTGGAGAGTTAACTAGGAGTACCCTCCTAAATTTGACGCCGGGTTATGAGCAAGCATTCTATTTTCTTCTTTTCTATATTTTCTGGAGCTCTCTTACAATCTTATCTAAAAGCTAGCTAATAAATCAAATCTGTTTTTTGAGAACTAAGTCTCTCAAGGTAAACTTATTAGCATTTTAGATTTTCTGTGCACCAGGAAATTACTTAACCTCTTTATTTTATTTATTTATTTTTAAAAATATATTTTTATTGATTTTATAGAGGAACGGAGAGTGAGAGGGAGATAGAAACATCAATGAGGAGAGAGAATAACTCATCAGCTGCCTCCTGTACGCCCCACACTGGGGATTAAGCCCCCAACCTGAGCATGTACCCGGACCAGGAATTAAACCATGACCTCTTGGGTCATAGGTCAATGTTCAACCACTAAGCCATGCTAGCTGGGCCCAATTTATTTTAATTCCTTGGCTTATCTACCTCTCTTCCCCAGAAAGTTACCCCTCTCTTCTTGGGTTATAGACTGTGTCATTGAACATCTCCAACATTCACAGTTTCTATTTTATTCTTTTTGTCTTCACTTCTCATGTGTGAGAATTGAGGGGAGATAAATTCTTTAAAATTTTTCTTGCCATATGTACATCGCAAAGCACAGTGAGTGGTGCTCAGTGGGTTCTCCTTAAATTTTGTACCTTGAACAAATGGTCCAGGTCTCAGCTCCAAACAGCCAAGGACAGCTGGGGTCCAGAGTCCATTGGGATGAATGAAAGAGAGGCTCAGGATAAACAGTAAATGCTTGCGACATGGTTCCAAGTGACTGACATGGATGTGTAGTCCCCGTTGCCAAAGAACGTTTGACTCAGGGAATGGAAGATACCTACAGCCTTTCTGGTGGTGGTGAGTGATAAGGGAGATGCTGGGGTTTGACTTGGCTGTTAGTCACAATAGTTGCAAACACTAATGTTTCTGACAACAAACAGGGATGTTTTGAAGTTGGTCCCTGAAACATGGGCTCATCCCCTACTTATTCCTTAAACACCCAAGACTTTCATAACCAGGGCCTGCCCTGGGCCCTTTCCACATACCTCACCAAACAGGGTGGCTGATTCCCCTAGGAACATGAGGTCAGAGGTCAAAATCCCTGGTCACCTGAGCTAGAAATCATCAAAAAGAAGACAAAGTGATGAGTATGTGGTATCTAAAGTAGAATTTTAAAAAACTTATGTCACATTCATATGAAGGTATATATAGTATAGTACTACAATGAAGAACAAACACAGTACACCATAGGGCTTATGAATGTAATACTGAGAAAAATAAGGCAGACACAATAGATTACATAGAATATGTTTCCTTTCAAGTAAAATTTGAAAGCGGGGCAAATGGCAGTGTTCAGGAATGTATGCTTAGGTGGTAAAATGAAACAGAGAGAGGGTCTCATCATAAAAGTTCAGATGATGGTTTTGAGAAGAGAGAAAGCAGGCTGGTGCGGGTGGTGGCAACGTTTTATTCATTGTCGTGGGGGACAGTCACAAGTGTAAGATTCATTAGGCTGTGTATTGTAGTTTGTTGTATTTTCTGCATAATTAATCTATATTAAAAAGAACATGGAGAGAACATGGTCCAAAATAACTATTTACATTGGTGAGCATGCATAAAAATAAACAAAAAACCCAGAAAACTTATATTTCTCTTTTGAGGGAAATTGAATGGTAATGAAGATTAAAGGAATAGAAGTATATAGGTAAAAATAAGATACCTTGCAACAGATTAATGATGCATAGATTCTGGAAGCCAAGGACTATACATAGTTCAGACTCTGAAAGTGAGGCAAAACTGAACAAAGCAAAACATAAATATACAAATTAAAAATGAAATTGAAGTATCTTGACATTGTTCAAAAGTCAAAAGCTATACCAGGGCGAATGTGGGAATGACATTTCAGTTCCTCTGTTCCAAGTGACGCCCTCTCCAGGTTTCCTGTGTATCCTTCACAGCAGGCTTTTAGTGGCGATGAGAACACATTACATAAGTGAACCAGAGAGGGCTGGTGCTGGTGCAAATGTGGACATAACGAGGGACAGAAGCGCCAGGTGTGGAATCCCAATGCATTGGGGGGGGGGGGGGGGTCTGACCCAGGCTCAGCGATGGGCCTGGTCCCAGGGTGCCCAATGCCTGAGCAGTCCCCTCACTCATGGCCAGACCTTCTAAGGGGAGCAGAGAGCAGGAACAAGGATTCCTCAGTGAGTCAGCAGGGCCGTTCCCCATAGGTCCCCAGACCTCATCCTAACCTCCAAGCTCCTGTTTCCTGCACCTGAACTAGATTTTCCACATCAGGTTGTGACACAGCAGACCCTTAGACTCCTAAGCAGACTGTTTTACATAGGGGAAGGAGGGACATCATTGAAGAATTCATAGGAAGGCCTCATCATGGGAGGGGAGGCAACATTGCCCAATTTCCTGCTGGCTCATTTCATGGTGGTCACCATCCCTGAGTACAGACAGTGGCTTCCTTGGTGGGATCAGGCAGCCCCTGGAGCTGCAAAGTGAAGTTCAAGAGTGTGGGGCTAATGTCAGAACTCAGAACTCTGACCTTGTCTCTTCCCTCACCAGTAGGTGATGTACTATTCACTGTGTAATACCTGTCACTGTGGGTCATGGCACCTCTTTATCTCCTAGCATTTCAGTGAGGACACCACGGGAACATGGGAGTGAGCTGACCCTGCCTCCCTCCCCTGGACTTTGAGTTCACACCCTGAAGTGACCCCAGAGGACAAGTGGTGGGGTTTGGAGGGAGGTTTTGAATCAGGCTTTTCTGGGACCATATGTTGAGCTTGCTGTCTATCAGCCTGGTGCACATAGGAACTTTGCTTACCTCTTACTCCCTCAATTCCCTGTCCTCAACATGAGGGTAACAGCACCATGTCATAAGGTTTTGAAGGTTTAGGAGGAATATCAATATGACAGGTAAGGTGATGCATGGTATAGTTATGGACTTATAAACCACTGGAGAGACTTTTGTTAGATGTCAGAGCAAACTTGTGGAAGGACTGGGTGATGAGCAAACAGAGACCATGCTGCCTTTCAGAGTCCCATCTTCATTAAGTTCAGAAACCCAGTGTTCTCTCCCTCAATTCCTGTGCTTTTAAGACAATCCCATTGTCTTCCCCTCCCCAGCCCTAGGTTTCCTTACCCAGAGAATAATCCTCTAGAATAGTGCAATCCCTTGGGAGTTGCCTGGCATTGTACAGGAACATGATGAGCACACTCCTAGGTGTGTGCCACCCACCTGAGTGAGGCAATGGTCCAGGAAGCAGAGAAACAACATGGCCTAAGGGCTCCCAGTGCCTGGGAGGAGCCAGACTGAGCCTTATAAAGGGACCAGTCTTTGCCCAGATGCACAGCACACTCACCTTCTCCTCAGTGACATCTCGTCAGCTCCGGTAAGTCTGCACCTAACTGTTTGCCAGGGGGTTCGTCAGGGCCCAGGGTGTTCTTCTGTGTCCAGGAATAGGGAGAGCAGTGATGGGAGCGGATTCAGGAACCTGTATTCACTCTCAACTCTGCCTGTTATGGGTCTTTCCAACTTGAACCCACTTGGTCCCAAGGGCCTATCTACAACAAGATGTCTGTACTGATGCTCCCATTGCTCCGTTGGCTCTTCTGTGACATCTCTGCTGAAGCATCCCTGGTGGGAGCTCAGTATATGAACCTTCCTCTCCTCCTTGTCTTCTCTTCTCTCTGGAATCATCTCACTCTCAGGCCATGGACTTTGCCCCCCAACCTCTGGGGAGAGTGGGTGGCTCTCCCAAAGTCGTGAAGATTCTCCTAAACCCAGACCTGGGATGCCCACTCACTATGCCCTGGTGAGAAGATTTGCCACTATGTGGATCAGGGACCTATCAACTTGGGTTTTGAACCTCGTCCCCAGTTGAGGGAATGACCAGTGACCTTCTGTGCACAGGGCTCAGCTAAGGCCTTGGGCAAGTTGACAGAAGGCCTTAGGTGTTTTCACTTAGGGACATAACGGGGAGGATCTTTCTCCCATATCAGGAGACAATGGAAGTTTTTGTTAGATGCCCACACATGGGAGCCATACACATTTCCTGAGAGTTTTGGAAAGTCTGGGATGTGAGGGCTGCACTGTCCCATTTCTCTGCTTGGGGTCCAGACTGTTGGTGGAGGTACTGGATTTGGGAAGTCAGACCTCTTTACTTAAATGTGGTCTAGCCTTGGGGTTCCAGAGAGCAGGGAGGTACAAAGGTAATCTGAAGGAGCCTATCTGCCTGCATTCCACCCATTAGCCTAAAAATGAGGCAGGTATTTCTGTTCATTTCAAACATGATGCCAACACTGGTCAGCAGTTCTTCTTTCAATCTGGTGGGGATGGTCCAGGAAACCTTGCAGGAGCTCAGGACAGGGCTGTATATCTCTGCTCACACTCACTATCCTACTCACACTCAATGCTGGGAGCCTCCAGGTCCCGTTTCATTTAGAGCTTGCTTTATGATCACAATGCGCACCTCAAGGTACTCATTCCAAAAGCAGCCCAGGGCAGGTTAGGCTAGATTAGTCAGGAAGTTATTTTTTCCCCATGACTCTAACCCTGACATTGACCCTGGAAGAGATGGTGTTGATGGTCTTAAAGAGTAGAGTCATCCAAATGCTGTGTTTGCTCAGGTCCCAACTAAATGTCAGTCCTTTTCCGTGTGGTTGACCCCTACTCTCTCTGCTTCTGCCTCCTGTGGTTCTGTCCACAGTGGGTTTCTCTGTTCTCCTCCATCTCCTGTGGACCCTGACCTGCATGGGCCCAGGCCCCACCCTTGGTCACACTCTCCTTCGTGTGAGCATCTTATCCCACCTCCTAGGATGATACAGTTCCTTCTGCTCCAAACTGAGCCTCACTTCACTGGATCCTCAGTTCCCACCCCATTGTCCTGACTTAGGGACCCTCACCTCGGGAGAAGGATAACAAAGGTCCCCATCTTTCTCTCTGGCAGCTTCCTTGAAAACCAAGATGAGCCATACTCCAGTTGAACAGTCCGTGATGGACTTGATCGTCCTGTTCCACAAATACACCAAACCTGATGACAAGATTGACAAGCAGGGCCTGCTGAAGATGCTGAAGGAGAATTTCCCTAACTTCCTCAAAGCTTGTGTGAGTCTGGGTGACTTCTCCAGATTGCTTGGGCCCTGGCATGGCAGAGGACTTGGGACAAGTCAATCCCATTCTATGATCCTCAATATTCTCATCTGCAGAAAGGCCTAAGAGGACTCTCCTGACTTATTATCAGGATGAAAGAGATGATACATGTGGCCAAGTGTAAAGTCATCTGGAGATCAAGGGTAGTTATCAGGTGGTGAAATAGGAGAGTAAAGAATTGGTCCCCTCCCACTTGTCACACTCCATCCAGGAGACTGAAGCCCAGAGGCTCAGACTCAGCCTCAAGAAGCCTCCATTCGGTTCTCTGAGATCCAAGGGAAGGTGATAGAAATCCCATCGCTGATAATATTTAACACCTTTCATTACAATGAAAGAGCTCATTCATAGACCTGATTTAGTCTGACAGTTAGAATACACTGAACTGATTATAAAAGGAGAGGCTACTAGGTCACACAGAGAGTAGGTGAGCAAAAGAGGGCACTGAGCATGGACGATTCAGGAAGGCAAATAGGGGATAGGAGAGGAGGGTTAGGAATGAAGACACAAGGGGTAGGACCTATCTAGTTTCTGGGTAGAACTTAGGTAGATGGGGTCCTGGAAGTGGGTCGGGGAGCAGGTCTGGGTCTAAAGACCAGCACCCACCACCAGCTCATTGATCAGTGAGGCTCTGGGATGAGTCTGCCCACCACCACTAGGTCTCTCTTTCATGCTGATACTTGCTCCAAGGAATCTCCCTCAGTGACCTGCAGGTTAATGCTAACGTTCCCCTCATCCCCAGATACCCTCCACTGGCCCACACCAGCTACACCTGTGCGGCCCCAGATGCTTCTCTCCCCCTTTCTGCCTCCTCCTCCTCCTTCTGTTTCACCCATAACACTTTTGGGACTGAATTTATCTTTTCCACAGGAAAAAAAGGGCAAAGATTTCTTGGCCCATATCTTTGAGGACGAGGACAAGAATCACGATAAGAAGATCGAGTTTTCCGAGTTTCTGTCGGTGTTGGGAGTCATAGCCACGGACTACCACAATCACAGCCACGGAGCCCCGCTCTGTTCTGGGGGAGGACACTGAGCCCAGCCCAGCCTGAGGCCTCCAAGAAACAATAAAGTGTGTCTTTTGCCCAGATACAGCCTGTTTCCTGCTTTTCTTTGGCTACTTATGCTGTCAGAACTGCCCCTTCTTGGTTAATGTGTTTGTGTATTCTCCATGGGCTGACTTTCCCAGGAATGTGCCAGGATGGTGCCCTCCCTTTGGCCTCCAGCATAACAGACCACCTCTCTCAGCAGGGCCTCTGTCCACCTCTGCCCCTGCTCCCTAGTGCAGCCAGCGTGCCAGGTCCCAGGGTCAGCAGTGCAGAGCATTCTGCTGGCCCAGCCATGCTTTTCCTTCTCAAGCCATAATCAGCATCTGGGCATCCAGGAACTGCAGGGAGCAGGAGCCGAGGGAGGTGTGAACATGGTGCCTCATGCCCACGTGTTCCTGCCCAGCATGACCCCAGGGACATAGGGGAGATGGCACCACTGAAAAAGGCATTGGGTGGCCTCATTGGGGGCACATGGGCACTGAGCACTGTGAACGGGACACTCAACAGCCCAGAGGACTGGATCCCTTTTCTTGTGTCCTGGGGCTCTGGGCTGTGTTCTGTCCCTGTGCTTGTGTGTGTGTGTGTTTTATCCTGTGTGGTGTCCTTGTGGAGGTGAGAGAGCCACCCTGTCTGCTGAGCTGATCCTCCCAATGGATTTGCTAAATTCTGGGAGCTGCGTGTCTGGGGAAAGCACAGAGTGATGGCTGTTCCAGGCATGAGGAGTAAAGCTAGTGCTGGAGTCCAGAGAGTGTCTGGGCAAAAAGTGAGAAGACAGGACTGAAGAGGAGAGGGGAGGAGAGGGCAGGGAATGATGAGCAGAAAGCTCATGCTGAGTCATCAATGACAGTCCACTCCACTAGCCATGGAAAGAGGCGTGCCATTACCCACACAGGGCCCTTCCCATCTGCCTCTGTCCTTCTTGGATCTACAGAACCAGCTCACATCTGGAGCACTGGGCCCAGCTGCTCCTTTCAGAGCTGGAGCACCATGAGCCCACAGAGGTAGAGGTAGAGGATGAGGAGGCCTGCGGGTGGATGGTGTGGGTGCGTGGGGGGCTAAGCCACACAGAGAAGAGCTTCCAGAAGCTAGGGTTAGGCAAGTATAGAGTTGCTCTGATCACTGTCCCCATGGCCTGCAGTCTGGGAAGACTTCCTGGGGTGGGCTCTGGAACTGGGACTCCATCGATGGATAGCAGAGATGTTCTGTCTTTGGAAGGCACCTCGAGGCAGTCATGGTGATAACATGTTCTCTTCTGGGATCTACAGAACCAGCTCCAGAGCAAGTTCAAAAAAGACCTCGAGAGGCAACACCAACTCCAGTGGCCTCTCCAGAGTCAGAGCGGGCTCTGGGCACAGCTTTCACTGACCTTCTAGAGGCAGAAGAACCACCTGCAGTATATGGGCAACTTGCTTCAGCTCCTGTGAAGTCTGCAGTCCCAGATCCTGGGCCACAGCTTGTCAGCGGCCATGGCAGAGAGGGTTCCCCCTTTAGATACAGTTTTTGAATGTTTGTGTTTATGTTACATATGCTTAGAATTCAATTGTATTTTTCTGATACTACTGAGTAAAATACAATCTACTTTAAAGAAAATGGAATGAAATACAATTAAAACTAAATTTAAGTTA
>NW_005872665.1:42723-45830 GCF_000147115.1 Myotis lucifugus | reverse complement strand
TCCATTTTTTCTGGGCCTCGGTCCTGTTATTATGAGTTATAGGCTGGGAATAGGTTATCTCTGAGAAGCCATCTAGCTCTCAGATTGTGCATTCTTGAGACTGAGACAATGGGGCTCTTGTGGAATTGACCAATGTGCATTTGCATAGGGACCCTTTAACTCAGGGCTATCCCTGGCTACCCACATTTCATTTAACTTCATCTCTTACCAGCACACGGGCAAATTATGGTAACGCCCCCACCTCCAGCTTCCATTTTGTAGAAAGTTGTAGGGTTTAACCAAGAGAAAAAAGTTCCTGAACACTGCACCTGGGATAGAAACTCCATCCTGTTCCACTCCCACTGAACAGCATCCTGAGCATCACCTCTGTAGATGCAGAGCACCAAAGAGGTGTCAGGGGACAAGAAATATCCCAGGTCCTGGGTCCACACTCTTCTCTTCTACAGGCACCGCCTGCAAATCTCCTCTGGTATCAGAACCTCTCTCAGCCCTCAGCCCCTGAGCACTGGTTCAGCTGGGCCTTTTCCTAAGGCTCTCTGTCTCAGCTGAGCCCAGGAACAATTACTTCCACCTGAACAAGGTTGTGCACATGGCCTGGCTTCTCTCTTAACATCAGTCCTCCAAACCACCCTGGAGAGACCAGACTAACACCCTTCTAGGGCACCGTGCCATGGCAGACGCTACAATGTCTCAGGACAAACGGGTATCAGCATTGGACCAGACTCATGCCCCTGCCTCCAGGAGATCAGCTCTCTGGCTTGACACAGGTATGAAACACAATTCTAATAGAATGTGATGAGTTCTACAGTTGACCTTTCCCATAGGTAAGTATGGATAACATGAGCCCATTGGGGATCACACACCAGGCTCTCTTCAGGATGTGATTCCTGAATCATACCAGAAAATGAGTAACTGTATGTCTATCCACTTCATCCTAATTTTTCATGGAGCATGGCAAGGGCGGGAAGCATTGTGAGATTAAACAGAGGTTGGCGAATTCAAGGAGATTAGGTCCACGTTAGAGGCCATGGTCAGTTGACTTGTACATACCAGCAATGTCCTGGGAAGTGGGGCCTCCCACCGTGCGGGAAGCAACTCCTCCTTTTGGAAGATCAGGACTATGGTCTCCACAGCAGCTGTTCACTATTTCAAATTACACTTTTTAACCTGGCCTCACTTTCCTGGGTACTTTCCTAAGTTTCACAGCCAACTTCAAAACTGGAGGTTTTTACATTTTTGATTGCTGTTAACATTAGATGCGATGGCCCAGAATTTTAACAATTATATTTCAACAAAATTATAGTTTTAGAGTAAGGACTATGTGCTGGAACTGCTAGGTACTAGAGATCAGTGAAGCTAAAATAAGTGTTTTTCCTCCCTAATTTGGAATACAGACATATGGGGACAATGACGTGGTATGGTTCCCACAGTACAAGTGGGCTTAGGTGGCAGGCAGCATAAAGGAGGAAGAGCACATTTCACTGTGGAGAAGTAGTCTGTGTCCACTTCCAAGGAGAATGCCTAGAGAGAAGTTCAGATTTCTAGTCTGTTGAGATACATCATATTAAACAGGAAGGTGAGGAATTCAAAGATATTTCAGGCAAAGAGAAGCATTAGAAAAATTGAATTGAGTCAGGAAACAATAAGACATATTGGGGTGGACTGGGACCATCAGGAGGTAAGTTCCCAGGACAGGAACAGGGGAACAAGGATGGCTGAGCAGAGAGGAAGTCAGACACCAGCTCAGGGAGCCCTGGCAGGATGGTTCCTAGCAGGACCAGCAGTCCTGGTGCAGGAGGAGAGAAGACAAGTGGAGGGATTGGTTCAAGCTGGGAGGTTTGCAGGGAGGGTATGGCCCTGAGGCAAGTCAGCACCAGAGATCTTAGTCAGTGGAGAGCAGTTGGTGTGGTGGATCATGGGGTGCAGGCTGCATAGAGACAGAAGAGGGTACTGACAGGAGAAAAGTGAAAAAGTCCAGAGAAGCAGGTCTCCCTGAATTTGAAAGCAGGTGGACTGAGAAGGAGGGGGGGGGAGGGGACAGACAATACCAGTGAGAGAGTGAGGTGTATGCGGGGAAAAGCTCAGACATTTCCTAAATGATGACAAGCTGCAGAGGATGGGCAGGAGAGGATGCCCCTGAAGTGGAGGGAGGTGATGGTCTCAGAACTGAGATGCTAATGACACGGTGAGAGTAGGAGGTGGAGGAGTCAACCACATGGACAAATACCTCACCCACCGAGTTTCCTGCAGGTGGGACAGGAGATTTTGGAGGCAGTTGCCTAATTTCTCCCTGAAGAATGTGGCCTGATTGAGGGGTTAGCAGGAGACTGAGTAGAGGTAGGGAGTGACCCAGCTGGATGATGGGATCCTGAAGGAGGGGAGCTACTGAAGCAGCAGGTATGTGCCTAGAGGTGACCCTGGATGTGCAGGTGAGTGCTGACTGGCATCCTAGCACCATGGAGAGACCCCATATGTGGGAGAGTCAATGCTTGCTGAGGAAGCACTTGTGTCCTGCTTGTTTCTGAAATCCTCAGCCCCTAGCACATTGTATGATGTCAGAGAGCCCAAGGGTAATGACATGGCCCTTCCTATGAGAGATAAGGGGATCTGTCACTTAGGATGCTCAGCATGAGCTCTCCTCCCTCTGTGCATTGTCCTCCCTACTCTTCATCAATCTTCTCTTCCACTTGGTGCCCAGACACTCTCTGGACTCCAGCACTAGCTTTACTCCTCATGCCTGGAACAGCCATCACTCTGTGCTTTCCCCAGTCAACCAGCTCCCTGCATTTAGCAAAGCATTGCCAGGATCAGCTCAGCAGACAGGGTGGCTCTTTCCTCCACAGGGACACCACACAGGATAAAACACGCACACACACACACACACACACACACGCACAGGGGGAGAACACAACCCAGAAACCCAGGACGCAGGACAAGGGATCCAGTCCTCTGGGCACTCCTTAGTGTCCCGTTCACAGTGACCAGTGCCCAAGTGCCCGCAATGGGCCGCCGCCCAATGCCTTTTTCAAAGGTGCCACCTTCCTCTTTTCTCTCTGGGATCATGCTGGGGCAGGAGCTCATGGCATGAGTCACCATGTTCACACCTC
>NW_005872665.1:38328-39845 GCF_000147115.1 Myotis lucifugus | reverse complement strand
AATGTGGGCAGATAGGCTCCTTCAGATGACCTTTGTACCTCCCTGCTATCTGGAAGCTCACGGATACACCACATTTAAGTACCTCCACCAACAGTCTGGTCCCCAAGCAGAGAAATGGGACAGTGCAGCCCTCACACCCCAGACTTTCCAAAACTCTCAAGAAATGTGTATGGCCCACATGTTTGGGCTTCTAACAAAAACTACATTTTCTTATCATCTGGGAAAAAACAAACAAACCTTGCTGCTATTTCCCTACATGGAACTACCCAAGGCATTCTGTGAACTTGGCCAACGTCAGAGCTCAGCCCTGTGCACAGAAAGTCACTGGTCTTTCCCTCAGCTGGGCAGAAGGTCCAAAACATTAGTTGATGGGTTTCTGATCCATATACTGGCAGAGCTTCTCACCAGGGCAAGGTGAGTGGGTGTCCCAGGCTTGGGTTCAGGAGAACCTTCTGGACTTGGATAGAGACACCCACTCTCCCTGAAGCTTGGGGTGCAAATTGAGTCTTCCCCAACCTGTGGTCTGAGAGTTAGGTGAGTCCAGAAAGAAAAGAAGAGAAGGAGAGAGGAAGGGTCATTTCCTCAGCTCCCACCACTGAGGTTTCCACAGAGTTGTTACACAGGGGCTAACAGAGCAATGGGAGCATCGGTCCAGCCATCTTGTAGATGAGATCCTCAGGACCCCAGTGAAATAAAGTTACGCAGCCCCATAACAGGCAAAGTCCCATAACAGGCAGAGCCCCGTTACAGGCAGAACCCCATTACATCTGGACCCAAGCTCCTGAATCCTCTCCCATCACTGCTTTCCCTACTCCTGCAGACAGCAGAAGACCCTGGGCCCTGAGGAACCTCCTGGCAAAGAGATAGGTGCAGACTTACCAAAGCTGACGAGGAGGCAGTGAGGAGGAGGTGAGTGTTCTGTGCATCTGGGCAAAGACTGGTCTCTTTATAAGGCTCAATTGGCTCCTCCCAGGCACTGGGAGCCTTTGGATCATATCTGTCTACTTCCTGGACCATTGTCCCACTCAGGTGGGTGGCACACACCTAGGAGTATGTGTTCAGTATGTGCCAGTAAAATCCCAGGCAACTCCCAAGGGAAAACACCTAGAGCCTTCTTCTGTCCTCACTTCCCTGGGGTCAGGGGTGTGGAATACAATGGGATGTGTTGTAAAAGCACAGGAATTCTGGGACAGAAAACTGGGTTTCTGAACTTAAAGAGGATGGGACTCTGAGACGCATCATGGTCTGTGTTTGCTCATCACCCACTCCTTCCACAATTTTGTTCTGGCATCTAACACAAACTCTCTGCAGCGGTTTATAAGTCCATAACTATACCACGCATCACCTTACCTGTCAAATTAATATTCCTCCTGAACCGTCAAAACCTTATGAGATGGAGCTGTTACCCTCATGTTGAGGATGGGGAATTGAGGGAGTAAGAGGTAAGCAAAGTTCTTATTGTGCACGAGGCTATAGACAGAAAGTTTAAGATATGATCCCAGAACTCCTGATTCAAA
>NW_005872665.1:36937-38228 GCF_000147115.1 Myotis lucifugus | reverse complement strand
AGACCTCTAGGGTCACTGCAGGGCTGGTGAACTCGAAGTCCAGGGGAGGGAGGCAGGGTCACCTCACTCCCATCTTCATGTTGAGTCCTCACTGGAGCGCTAGGAGAGAAAGAGGTGGCATGACCCACAGTGACAAACCAGGGAACACAGAGAGAGTAGTGGCTCAGCATGTCAACTGCAGGTGAGGAAAGACGGGAAGTCAGAGCTCTGAGTCCTGGCGTTAGCCCCACACTCTAGAAATTCACTTTGTAGCTCCAGGGCCCACCGGGGCACACCAAGGAAGCCACTGTCTAGTACAGTGATGGCGAACCTTTTGAGTTCAGAGTGCCAGCATTTTGAAAAACCCTAACTTAACACTGGTGCTGGGTCACATATAGAAATTTTTTGATCTTTGCAACCATAGTAAAATAAAGACTTATATTTTTGATATTTATGTTATATATTTAAATGCCATTTAACAAAGAAAAATCAACCAAAAAAATGAGTTCGCATGTCACCTCTGACACAGGTGTCATAGGTTCTCCATCACTGGTCTAGATTCAGGAATGGTGACCACCATGAAATGAGCCAGCAGGAGATTGGGCAAAGTTGCCACCCCTCCCATGATGATGCCTTCCTATAAATTCTTCAATGATGTTTCTCCTTCCCTTATGCAAAAGAGTATGCTTAGGAGTCAGTAACTCATGCCCTGAGGTCTGTTATGTCCTAACCTGCTGTGGAAAATCTAGTTCAGGTGCAGGAAACAAGAGCTTGGAGGTCAGGATGAAACCGGGGGACCTCTGGGGACATACCATGCTGATTCACTGAAGAGTCCTTGTTTCTGCTCTCTGTTCCCCTTAGAACATGCCTCCATGGAGTAAGGGACTGCTCAGGCATTGGGCACCCTGGGACCAGGCCCACCGCTGAGCTCCCAGGTCAGGCCCCACAATGCACTGGGATTCCATGCTTCAGCCTGGCCTTTCTGTCCCCAGTTATATCCCTATTTGCATCAGCACCAGACCTCTCTGGTTCACTCATTTAATTTTTTCTTACCCCCACTCAAAGCCTCCCAGGAAGGACACACAGAAAACCTGGAGCACGAGCTGACTCCGGGGCAGGGGAAGTGAGATGGCATGCCCACTTTGTCCCTGGTGTAGCTTTTGATATTTGAACAATGTCAAAATACTTTAAATTAGTTTTTAATTAGTTTAATTTAAGTTTTGCTTTGTTCAATTCTGGCCTCACTGTCAGAGTCTGAACTATGTATATTCCTCAGCTTCCGGAATCTAAACATCATTGATCTGGTGCACGG
>NW_005872665.1:24520-31857 GCF_000147115.1 Myotis lucifugus | reverse complement strand
ATACCTGTCACTGTGGGTCATGGCACCTCTTTCCCTCCTAGCATTTCAGTGAGGACACCATGTGAACATGGGAGTGAGCTGACCCATCCTCCCTCCCCTGGACTTTGAGTTCAGAGGCCCTGAAGTGACCCCAGAGGTCTAGTGGTGGGGTTAGGAGGGAGGTTTTGAATCAGGCTTTTCTGGGACCATATGTTGAGCTTGCTGTCTATCAGCCTGGTGCACATAGGTACTTTGCTTACCTCTTACTCCCTCAATTCCCTGTCCTCAACATGAGCGTAACAGCACCATCTCATAAGATTTTGAAGGTTTAGGAGGAAGATCTATATGACAGGTAAGGTGATGCATGGTATAGTTATGGACTTATAAACCGCTGGAGAGACTTTTCTTAGATGTCAGAATAAACTTGTGGAAGGTCTGGGTGATGCGCAAACAGAGACCATGCTACCTTTCAGAGTCCCATCTTCATTAACTTCAGATACCGAGTGTTCTCTAGCTCAATTCCTGTGCTTTTAAGACAATCCCATTGTCTTCCCCACCCCAGCCCTAGGTTTCCTTAGCCACAGAATAATCCTCTAGAATAGTGCAATCCCTTGGGAGTTGCCTGGCATTGTACAGGAACATGATGAACACACTCCTAGGTGTGTGCCACCCACCTGAGTGAGGCAATGGCCCAGGAAGCAGAGAAACAACATGGCCTAAGGGCTCCCAGTGCCTGGGAGGAGCCAGACTGAGCCTTATAAAGGGACCAGTCTTTGCCCAGATGCACAGCACACTCACCTTCTCCTCAGTGACACCTCGTCAGCTCTGGTAAGTCTGCACCTAACTGTTTGCCAGGGGGTTCGTCAGGGCCCAGGGTGTTCTTCTGTGTCCAGGAATAGGGAGAGCAGTGATGGGAGCGGATTCAGGAACCTGTATCCAGTCTCAACTCTGCCTGTTATGGGTCTTTCCAACTTGATCCCACTTGGTCCCAAGGGCCTATCTACAACAAGATGTCTGTACTGATGCTCCCATTGCTCCTTTGGCTCTTCTGTGACATCTCTGTTGAAACATCCCTGGTGGGAGCTCAGTATATGAACCTTCCTCTCCTCCTTGTCTTCTCTTCTCTCTGGAATCATCTCACTCTCAGGCCATGGACTTTGCCCCCCAACGTCTGGGGAGAGTGGGTGGCTCTCCCAACGTCGTGAAGATTCTCCTAAACCCAGACCTGGGATGCCCACTCACTTTGCCCTGGTGATAAGACCTGCCACTACCTTGGATCAGGGACCTATCAACTTGGCTTTTGAACCTCGTCCCCAGTTGAGGGAATGACCAGTGACCTTCTGTGCACAGGGCTCAGCTAAGGCCTTGGCCAAGTTGACAGAAGGCCTTCGGTGGTTCCACTCAGGGACATAACCGGGAGGATCTTTCTCCCAGATTAGGAGACAATGGAAGTTTTTGTTAGATGCCCACACATGGGAGCCATACACATTTCCTGAGAGTTTTGGAAAGTCTGGGATGTGAGGGCTGCACTGTCCCATTTCTCTGCTTGGGGTCCAGACTGTTGGTGGAGGTACTGGATTTGGGAAGTCAGACCTCTTTCCTTAAATGTGGTCTAGCCTTGGGGTTCCAGAGAGCAGGGAGGTACAAAGGTCATCTGAAGGAGCCTATCTGCCTGCATTCCACCCATTAGCCTAAAAATGAGGCAGGTATTTCTGTTCATTTCAAACATGATGCCAACACTGGTCAGCAGTTCTTCTTTCAATCTGGTGGGGATGGTCCAAGAAACCTTGCAGGAGCTCAGGACAGGGCTGTATATCTCTGCTCACACTCACTATCCTACTCACAGTCAATGCTGAGAGCCTCCAGGTCCCGTTTCATTTAGAGCTTGCTTTATGATCACAATGCGCACCTCAAGGTACTCATTCCAAAAGCAGCCCAGGGCAGGTTAGGCTAGATTAGTCAGGAAGTTATTTTTTCCCCATGACTCTAACCCTGACATTGACCCTGGGAGAGATGGTGTTGATGCTCTTGAAGAGTAGAGTCATCCAAATGCTGTGTTTGGCTCAGGTCCCAACTAAATGTCAGTCCTTTTCCATGTGGTTGACCCCTACCCTCTCTGCTTCTTCCTCCTGTGGTTCTGTCCACAGTGGGCTTCTCTGTTCTCCTCCATCTCCTGTGGACCCTGACCTGCATGTGCCCAGGCCCCACCCTTGGTCACACTCTCCTCCGTGTGAGCATCTCATCCCACCTCCTAGGATGATACAGCTCCTTCTGCTCCAAACTGAGGCTCACGTCACTGGATGCTCAGTACCCACCCCATTGTCCTGACTGACAGTCCCTCACCTGGGGGGGAAGGATAACAAAGGTCCCCGTCTTTCTCTCTGGCAGCTTCCTTGAAAACCAAGATGAGCCATACTCCAGTTGAACAGTCCGTGATGGACTTGATCGTCCTGTTCCACAAATACACCAAACCTGATGACAAGATTGACAAGCAGGGCCTGCTGAAGATGCTGAAGGAGAATTTCCCTAACTTCCTCAAGGCTTGTGTGAGTCTGGGTGACTTCTCCAGATTGCTTGGGCCCTGGCATGGTGGAGGACTTTCGACAAGTCAATCCCATTTCCTGATCCTCAATATTCTCATCTGCAGAAAGGCCTAAGAGGACTCTCCTGACTTATTATCAGGATGAAAGAGATGATACATGTGGCCAAGTGTAAAGTCATCTGGAGATCAAGAGTAGTTATCAGGTGGTGAAATAGGAGAGTAAAGAATGGGTCCCCTCCCACTTGTCACACTCCATCCAGGAGACTGAAGCCCATAGGCTCAGTCTCTGCCTCCAGAAGCCTCCATTAGGTTCTCTGAGATCCAAGGGAAGGTGATAGAAATCCCATCGCTGATAATATTTAACACCTTTCATTACAATGAAAGAGCTCATTCATAGACCTGATTTAGTCTGACAGTTAGAATACACTGAACTGATTATAAAAGGAGAGGCTACTAGGTCACACAGAGAGTAGGTGAGCAAAAGAGGGCACTGAGCATGGAAGATTCAGGAAGGCAAATAGGAGATAGGAGAGGAAGGTTAGGAATGAAGACACAAGGGGTAGGACCTATCTAGTTTCTCGGTAGAACTTAGGTAGATGGGGTACTGGAAGTGGGTCGGGGAGCAGGTCTGGGTCTAAAGACCAGCACCCACCACCAGCTCATTGATCAGTGAGGCTCTGGGATGAGTCTGCCCACCACCACTAGGTCTCTCTTTCATGCTGATACTTGATCCAAGGAATCTCCCTCAGTGACCTGCAGGATAGGGAAACGTTCCCCTCATCCCCAGATACCCTCCACTGGCCCACACCAGCTACACCTGTGCGGCCCCAGATGCTTCTCTCCCCCTTTCTGCCTCCTCCTCCTCCTTCTGTTTCACCCATAACACTTTTGGGACTGAATTTATCTTTTCCACAGGAAAAAAAGGGCAAAGATTTCTTGGCCCATATCTTTGAGGACGAGGACAAGAATCACGACAAGAAGATCGAGTTTTCCGAGTTTCTGTCGGTGTTGGGAGTCATAGCCACGGACTACCACAATCACAGCCACGGAGCCCCGCTCTGTTCTGGGGGAGGACACTGAGCCCAGCCCAGCCTGAGGCCTCCAAGAAACAATAAAGTGTGTCTTTTGCCCAGATACAGCCTGTTTCCTGCTTTTCTTTGGCTACTTATGCTGTCAGAACTGCCCCTTCTTGGTGAATGTAATTGTGGATTCTCCATGGGGGGACTTACCCAGGAATGTGCCAGGAGGGTGCCCTCCCTCTGGCCGACAGTATAACTGACCACCTCTCTCAGCAGGGTCTCTGTCCACCTCTGCCCCTGCTCCCTAGTGCAGCCAGTGTGCCAGGTCCCAGGGTCAGCAGTGCAGAGCACTGTGCTGGCCCAGCCATGCTTTTCCTTCTCAAGCCATGATCAGCCTCTGGGGATCCAGGAACTGCAGGGAGCAGGAGCCGAGGGAGGTGTGAACATGGTGCCTCATGCCCATGGGCTCCTGTCCAGCATGACCCCAGGGACAAAGGGGAGATGGCACCACTGAAAAAGGCATTGGGTGGCCTCATTGGGGGCACATGGGCACTGGGCACTGTGAACGGGACACTCAACAGCCCAGAGGACTGGATCCCTTTTCTTGTGTCCTGGGGCTCTGGGCTATGTACTGTCCCTGTGCATGTGTGTGTGTTTTATCCTGTGTGATGTCCTTGTGGAGGTGAGAGCCAGCCTGTCTGCTGAGCTGATCCTCCCAATGGTTTTGCTAAATGCTGGGAGCTGGGTGTCTGGGGAAAGCACAGAGTGATGGCTGTTCCAGGCATGAGAAGTAAAGCTAGTGCTGGAGTCCAGAGAGTGTCTGGGCAGCAAGTGAGAAGACAGGACTGAAGAGGAGAGGGGAGGAGAGGGCAGGGAATGATGAGCGGAAAGCTCATGCTGAGTCATCAATGACAATCCACTCCACTAGCCATGGAAAGAGGCGTGCCATTACCCACACACGGCCCTTCCCATCTGCCTCTGTCCTTCTTGGATCTACAGAACCAGCTCATGCCTGGAGCACTGGGCCCAGCTGCTCCTTTCAGAGCTGGAGCATTGTGAACCCACAGAGGTAGAGGCAGAGGATGAGGAGGCCTGCGGGTGGATGGTGTGGGTGCGTGGGGGGCTAAGCCACACAGAGAAGAGCTTCCAGAAGCTCGGGTTAGGCAGGAGCAAAGAGTTGCTCTGATCACTGTCCCCATGGCCTGCAGTCTGGGAAGACTTCCTGGGGTGGGCTCTGGAACTGGGACTCCACTGATGGATAGCAGAGATGTTCTGTCTTTAGAAGGCACATCGAGGCAGTCATGGTGATAACATGTTCTCTTCTGGGATCTACAGAACCAGCTCCACAGCAAGTTCAAAAAAGACCTCGAGAGGCAACACCAACTCCAGTGGCCTCCCCAGAGTCAGAGCGGGCTCTGGGCACAGCTTTCACTGACCTTCTAGAGGCAGAAGAACCACCTGCAGTATATGGGCAACTCGCTTCAGCTCCTGTGAAGTCTGCAGTCCCAGATCCTGGGCCACACCGTGTCAGTGGCCATGGCAGAGAGGGCTCCCCCTTTAGATACAGTTTTTGAATGTTTGTGTTTATGTTACATATGCTTAGAATTCAATTGTATTTTTCTGATACTACTGAGTAAAATACAATCTACTTTAAAGAAAATGGAATGAAATACAATTAAAACTAAATTTAAGTTAAGTTAAATTTAACTATGAACTTTCGGAGTGTCGTGCAAATCCATTTTTTCTGGGCCTCGGTCCTGTTATTATGAGTTATAGGCTGGGAATAGGTTATCTCTGAGAAGCCATCTAGCTCTCAGATTGTGGCATTCTTGAGACTTGAGACAATGGGGCTCTTGTGGAATTGACCAATGTGCATTTGCATAGGGACCCTTTAACTCAGGGCTATCCGTGGCTGCCCACATTTCATTTGACTTCATCTCTTACCAGCACACGGGCAAATTATGGTAACGCCCCCACCTCCAGCTTCCATTTTGTAGAAAGTTGTAGGGTTTAACCAATAGAAAAAAGTTCCTGAACACTGCACCTGAGATAGAAACTCCACCCTGTTCCACTCCCACTGAACAGCATCCTGAGCATCACCTCTGTAGATGCAGAGCACCAAAGAGGTGTCAGGGGACAGGAAATATCCCAGGTCCTGGGTCCACACTCATCTCTTCTGCAGGCACCGCCTGCAAATCTCCTCTGGTATCAGAACTTCTCTCAGCCCTCAGCCGCTGAGCACTGGTTCAGCTGGGCCTTTTCCTAAGGCTCTCTGTCTCAGCTGAGCCCAGGAACAATTACTTCCACCTGAACAAGGTTGTGCATGTGGCCTGGCTTCTCTCTTTACATCAGTCCTCCAAACCACCCTGGAGAGACCGGACTAACACCCTTCTAGGGCACCGTGCCATGGCAGACGCTACAATGTCTCAGGACAAACGGGTATCAACATTGGACCAGACTCATGCCCCTGCCTCCAGGAGATCAGCTCTCTGGGTTGACACAGGTATGAAACACAATTCTAACAGAATGTGATGAGTTCTACAGTTGACCTTTACCATAGGTAAGTATGGAGAACATGAGCCCATTGGGGATCACACACCAGGCTCTCTTCAGTATGTGATTCCTGAATCATACCAGAAAATGAGTAACTGTATGTCTATCCACTTCATCCTAATTTTTCATGGAGCATGGCAATGCGGGAAGCATTGTGAGATTAAACAGAGGTTGGTGAATTCAAGGAGATTAGGTCCACATTAGAGGCCATGGTCAGTTGACTTGTACATACCAGCAATGTCCTGGGAAGTGGGGCCTCCCACCGTGCGGGAAGCAACTCCTCCTTTTGGAAGATCAGGACTATGGTCTCCACAGAAGCTGTTCACTATTTCAAATTACACTTTTTAACCTGGCCTCACTTTCCTGGGTACTTTCCTAAGTTTCACAGCCAACTTCAAAACTGGAGGTTTTTACATTTTTGATTGCTGTTAACATTAGATGCGATGGCCCAGAATTTTAACAATTATGTTTCAACAAAATTATAGTTTTAGAGTAAGGACTATGTGCTGGAACTGCTAGGTACTAGAGATCAGTGAAGTTAAAATAAGTGTTTTTCCTCCCTAATGTGGAATACAGACATATGGGGACAATGACGTGGTGTGGTTCCCACAGTACAAGTGGGCTTAGGTGGCAGGCAGCATAAAGGAGGAAGAGCACATTTCATTGTGGAGAAGTAGTCTGTGTCCACTTCCAAGGAGAATGCCTAGAGAGAAGTTCAGATTTCTAGTCTGTTGAGATACATCATATTAAACAGGAAGGTGAGGAATTCAAAGATATTTCAGGCAAAGAGAAGCATTAGAAAAATTGAATTGAGTCAGGAAACAATAAGACATATTGGGGTGGACTGGGACCATCAGGAGGTAAGTTCCCAGGACAGGAGCAGGGATGGCTGAGCAGAGAGGAAGTCAGACACCAGCTCCGGGAGCCCTGGCAGGATGGTTCCTAGCAGGACCAGCAGTCCTGGTGCAGGAGGAGAGAAGACAAGTGGAGGGATTGGTTCAAGCTGGGAGGTTTGCAGGGATAGTATGGCCCAGAGGCAAGTCAACACCAGAGATCTTAGTCAGTGGAGAGCAGTTGGTGTGGTGGATCACGGGGTGCAGGCTGCATAGAGACAGAAGAGGGTACTGACAGGAGAAAAGTGAAAAGGTCCAGAGAAGCAGGTCTCCTTGAGTTTGAGAGCAGGTGGCCTGAGAAGGAGTGGGGGGAGGGGACAGACAATACCAGTGAGAGAGTGAGGTGTAGGC
>NW_005872665.1:20156-21966 GCF_000147115.1 Myotis lucifugus | reverse complement strand
CCCAGAAACTAGATAGGCCCTACCCCTTGTGTCTTCATTCCTACCCTCCTCTCCTATCTCCTATTTGCCCTCTGGAATCCTTCCGTTCTCAGTGTCTTCTTTTGCTCACCTACTCTCTCTGTCATGTAGTAACCTCTCTTTTGTAATCAGTTTAGTATATTTGTCAGACTAAATCAGGTCTATTAATGAGATCTTTCATTGTAATGAACGGTGTTAAATTTGTCAGCCATGGAATTTCTATCACCTTCCCTTGGATCCCAGAGAACCTAATGGAGGCTTCTAGAGGCTTCAGTCTCCTGGATGGAGATTGACAAGTGGGAGGGGACCATTTTTGCTCTTCTATTTCATCACCTAATAACTACCCTTGATCTCCAGATTCCTTTACACTTGGCTACATGTATCATCTCTTTCATCCTGATAATAAGTCAGGAAAGTCCTTTTAGGCCTTTTTGCAGATGAGAATATTGAGGATCAGAGAATGGGATTGACTTGTCCAAAGTCCTCCGCCATGCCAGGGCCCAAGCAACCTGGAGAAGTCACCCAGACTCACACAAGCCATGAGGAAGTTAGGGAAATTCTCCCTCAGCATCTTCAGCAGGCCCCGCTTGTCAATCTTGTCATCAGGTTTGGTGTATTTGTGGAACAGGACAATCAAGTCCATCACGGACTGTTCAACTGGAGTATGGCTCATCTTGGTTTTCAAGGAAGCTGCCAGAGAGAAAGACGGGGAACTTTGTTATCCTTCCCCCCCAGGTGAGGGACTGTCAGTCAGGACAATGGGGTGGGTACTGAGCATCCAGTGAAGTGAGGCTCAGTTGGGAGCAAAAGGAACTGTATTATCCTAGGAGGTGGGATGAGATGCTCACAAGGAGGAGAGTGTGCACAAGGCTGGGGCCTGGTCCCATGCAGGTCAGGGTCTAGAGGAGATGGAGGAGAACTGAGAAGCCCACTGTGGACAGAACCACAGGAGGCAGAAGCTGATTCACTGAAGAGTCCAGAGAGGGTAGGGGTCAACCACATGGAAAAGGACTGACATTTTAGTTGGGATCTAAATCAAACACAGCATTTGGATGACTCTATTCTTCAAGAGGATCAACACCATCTCCTTCAGGGTCACCGTCAGAGTTAGAGTCATGGGGACAAAATAACTTCTTGACTAGTCTGGCCTGACCCTCCCTGGGCTGTGATTGGAATGAGTCCCCTGAGGTGCCCATTCTGAACATAAAGCAAGCTCTAAATGAAATGGGCCCTGGAGGTTCCCAGCAGTGAGTGTGAGTAGGATGGTGAGTGGGAGCAGAGATATACAGCCCTGTCCTGAGCTCCCACAAGTTTTCCTGGACCATCCCCATCAGTGGGAAAGAAAGACTGCTGACCAGCGTTGGCATCATGTTTGAGATAAACAGAAATTCCTGCCTCAGTTTTAGACTCTTGGGTGGAATGTGGGCAGATAGGCTCCTTCAGATGACCTTTGTACCTCCCTGCTATCTGGAACCTCACGGATACACCACATTTAAGTACCTCCACCAACAGTCTGGTCCCCAAGCAGAGAAATGGGACAGTGCAGCCCTCACACCCCAGACTTTCCAAAACTCTCAAGAAATGTGTATGGCCCACATGTTTGGGCTTCTAACAAAAACTACATTTTCTTATCATCTGGGAAAAAACAAACAAACCTTGCTGCTATTTCCCTACATGGAACTACCCAAGGCATTCTGTGAACTTGGCCAACGTCAGAGCTCAGCCCTGTGCACAGAAAGTCACTGGTCTTTCCCTCAGCTGGGCAGAAGGTCCAAAACATTAGTTGATGGGT